>NC_141763.1:82808348-83108348 GCF_982258835.1 Parasteatoda tepidariorum
CAGCTTTTGACATTGATATTCATGCTTCGGATACACTATGAAATCAACATTTGGTATATCACCACCTGCACCAGTCACAATAACTGCTGCTACTTCCCCTCTAGCACTTGAGGTGGGAAGATTGTATCTTCGTTGATCCTTTACAACTGTTCGGGGGAATTGTAATTTGATGTCTTCATTAGGATGTTCTTGATATCTATCATAAACAGTTCTATAAGCTTGGGCATATGGATTTCTTTCCATGACATTGTGAATAAGAAGTAAGACAGATCTAAGACATTTATCTGAAATTCTACTCGACAATGCTGAATCACTGTCTTGGGTTTAAATTTGAGCAAATTTGTGGTTTCGATTATTAGGAGGGATCTAGCTTGTTGTCGCAGTAACATTGACATCATCACCTTTAAAAGTAAGACAACTGATCCCTTTGAAAGAAATTTCATAAGATGGGCAAAAAGCTGCCATCGCAAATGCAGAGTTGTACGATCGAACATTCTGTTTAAATTTATTTGCATCAGAATGGCTGCCAAGTAAAAAATCTTTTAATACTTCTGGATATTCCAGATTGGCGAGCTCAACTTTGCCATGATGGCAGCAATTAAATTTCGTTCTTCCATGCTCTGCTGGAAACGAAAGAGCACCACAGCTTACACATTCATCACTGAATGTTCTAACGGAAAAAGTGGTATAAAGTCTGATAAAGACTCACCAAGGTACTCGTTTTCATTTAAACGTCTTGACTCTTCAGCGTTTCTTCGCCGCGTATTAATAGCACTTAGATTATTTTCCAGGTAATTTTGTGCTGCTAAATTATGTTCAGCTCTATGTCGCTGTTGATATCACCTAAGATATTCACGGCGATCCATTTTTTATAAAAGACTCGTATAAGTATTTTAAAGTAAACTATGTTCAATATATTTTGATAATTTGGAATGTAAATAGTTTTTTAAGAGAGTGTTGATTCGTGCTCCCAAAAACTCTACTTGATTTATCAAAGCTATTAAAATATATTGGAATTCTAAAATAAATAACTGCGTTCTATCAAAACAAACATTTCATTATAAAACTTTAGAATAACTATCTTTTTACATTGCCACTCAAAATTATTAATAAACGCTGGATAATATTGCGTTAATGGCATTTTTATCTAATGACGTCGTAAACAATCGTTTGCATAAAGTTTAGTTCATAATAATCATATATAATCGTTTGCATAAATAATCGTTCGGTCTTTTTACAGCTTTACGTAACAAGTGAGAGATTTTCTTATTTTTTTTTTTTTAATGAAATGGCGATGTTATAATTTTGTTGTTGAGTTAATAAATCTTCTTTTTTATAAGCGTAATATTAGAGTTTTCTTAATTATTTGATTCGAAGTCCTCTGAGTTTTATTTGAGGTCAGTTTGTATTTTGTATTTTTTGACAGCGTTATTGAAAATTATTACCTTTTTACACACATGCGTTCTCAATTTTGATTGGCTGTTTTGTGCGTTACTAACCAGAAGTCTTCTGTGATTGCCTATGTGTTATCATTCCACTCTCGTCTTATATATATATATATATATATATATATATATATATATATATATATATATATATATATATATATATATATATATATATATATATATATATATATATATATATATATATATATATATATATATATATATATATATATATATATATATATATATATATATATATATATATATATATATATATATATATATATATATATATATATATATATATATATATATATATAATAAATAAATAAATACAAGAAAACACTAAGAAAGTTAAAAAAAAACAATAAGTTTAATTTATTGCGCTTATATAATCGGATATAATCGTGTGGGCTGAAGAAAAGATTATATCTTTTTTTTCCGGCTTTTTTTCCGGTTTCTAAATTAACATTTAATTTTTTTTAATTTTTTTTTAAATAAAATGTTGTTTGTTATTTTTTTTACTTATTATTTCCCACCCCTTTTTTTCATATGTCTATAATTTTTCTTTGTTTTATTCTTCATTTTGAACTTTTATATATATATATATATATATATATATATATATATATATATATATATATATATATATATATATATATATATATATATATATATATATATATATATATATATATATATATATATATATTTATATATATATATATATATATATATATATATATATATATATATATATATATATATATATATATATATATATATATATATATATATATATATATATATATATATTTATATATATATATATATATATATATATATATATATATATATATATATATATATATATATATACTATTCTACGTCGCCATAACCGCGATAAGCTATTAATGATGTAACTGGAAAAATATTTGAGAAAATAAAAATTAAAATAAATTAAAAGGAATCTGATAAAAACATTATATCAGGACTAGTTCAAACAGCTGCAATAACAGGAAAACGGGAGTCATCCAAACAGCTTTTAAACACTGCACAAAGGAAAAATATCCACAAAAGAAAGACCACAAAAATATAAGTTGAAATAGAAGGACTGATGGACAGGGCAGTGTCTTTAGGGGATAGCATTATCAACGTTTCCCGCTCTGACGACATGGTAATACTCCCCCCCCCCCATTTTCATATTTACTGATCTATTTTTTCTATTGTTTAAATCGTAAAAGTTTTGCTTGAGATAATTTTTTGCAATGGCAAGGTTATATGCGAGATATTATGTAGTTGGAAATTGTAGTATGCTAAAGATGCTGAATACATAAAAAAAAAATTGAAATATCTATAGATTATCTAGTTAGCATAAAATGAAACGAATGACTCAAATGGGAATAGCATCTCATAATTGTAGCATTTTCTACAAGTAATCAGCAGTTATTGTCCGTGTAAAACGCCACATTTTTTTTTAAATATGAAAAAAAAAACTGTCAAAGGAACAAAACAATGTGAATAAAGCATAACAAATTGCAGAAATGAACATATTTTAGTTTCAGAACTCTAATTAGGAATCTTCTTCAGTGTCTTAATACCAAATGACAGGAGAAAGTAAAGAGACAAACACGTGCAACGCGGTTTAATGAATCTTTTTTAAACTATGTATAAATGAATAGTTACATAGATATATTCTAAGACATCATATGTTTTATTGAATTCAGACAGAGTACAGATTATAATCAGTACGTGTACATCTAACAATATTCCTTTTTAACGCATTTGTCGTCCGATTCTCTTCGAATAGTACCATAAGCACAATCACATTTAAAGTCACAAATTGCCGGACATGGCATCATCTTAGAAGGCGGATTCGTGTAATGAGAACAAGTCAGAGGGCATCTTGAGTGGCAACCGAATACTTCCCCTTCCGGGCAATTCTCTTCTGCAATTAATACACTTGGATTAGCATTATAATAAATTTAATTAAAAATATGCATGCTCAATTATATATGTGGGGAGTGAGGTTACAGACCATGTCAACTTTCATCTATGAAAAGGTACCCCATCATAGAATCGAGTTAACACGTCTTATATACTAGTGAATTGTAATTGTAATTTTTGTAGTGGTAGATGCCCTACATACATACATACATATATATATATATATATATATATATATATATATATATATATATATATGGATTTTTCGTGTTTAAATGATATGTATGTCAAAAATAGGATAAAACTATTTTAATAGTATTCGATGAACTGTCAATCCAGTTTTTTAATTCACTAACTTGCATTTTCCTTGCATGGTCAGTTAAACCATAAAACCGGCTGTAGATTTGCGTAGAGCCCTATCTCTTCTTTCTTCTCGGGTAAGTCTAGGGTAAGAAAAGAGCAGAATGGAGGAAGGTTCTAAGGAAGGCTCTGATTTACATAGCGTTGTCATGCTAATAGACGAAGAAACTAGCTTCGAACAAGTGTGTTTTTATAAAAATAGAAACTATAATTGCAGTAGATTAATAATATAATAGTTATATATTCTGATTTATAGATGTATAGTAATATAATAGTAATTATCCCAAGCATTTGAAATGAAAAAAATATATACAGGTAACAAATTTCCTGGTTTTGAAAGAAATAAAAATGAAAATGGTATACTTTTATTATAAACTGTGTACATAAACAATTTATTGACAAGAAATTTTACGTTTGATAGTAAAAATGTAAAAACACTAATTTTAGGAAGGGAGGATAAGAGTTTTAAATGTTCAAACAGAATAGTAGATCAAACTAAATGTTAGCAATTAATTGAACTTTATTTATCTAATTGAAATCGTCCAGTTTTTATTATGAGTTATTCATTGCAATTGATTGATAAACCTGGGAACAGCACAGCCTGAACTAATAATAAGATATTTCGATGGTACAAAGCATAAAAAGATTTTTTTATATCAACAAATCAGGACTTGTAAAGCTTGTGCTAAAGCAAGCTAGTGTAATGCGTAAAATATAAAAACATTTTCAGGAGAAATTGTTATGCTAAGAGATTGTTTAATTTTATAAAAGAAGCGATGAACAAAAAATAATGGCCACTAGTGAAACTGAACGTGTTTCATTGGCAGATGATTCAAAATGGTTGTTGATTAAATATGGCTGTTAAATTATTTAATATGGTTGTTAAATGATTTTGAAGAACTAAAGTGCTCTTAATTTCTAGAGAAACCTTTGATCATTGCTTCGGACAATCATTCTGCAATTGATTTTAAGAGTTATGCAAAATCATCTTTTCACAAAAGACACATCAATATGAAACTTCATTTTGTCAAGGACTGTGAGTAGAGGAAAACTGTTTCCTTGGCCTAGGCATGTACTACCAAGATTCTCGTTTTGATGGGTACGATGACACTTTTTCTTCACAATGTCTCGATAGAATCGGACCTCTCACAGGGTTGCCATAATCTCGCGTTGGAGCACTCACAGGTTTGTCACAATCACTCGAAACGTTTGAAGGTTTGGCAGATTTTGTTGAAACGCTTGCAGGTGGGTCGAAATCCCTTGAAACAGTTTCAGGTTTGCAGAGATGCCAACTGCTCCGGACACGCCAAAATAATTTAAGAAAAACGATAAATAACTACAAAGTAAAATCTGCAAATATTTGACTATTTTTGCTTGCGTTTTAAAAGGTATAGCATGGCAATAGTACTTACTTACTTACTTTATTGATAAAAAATTGGGCACCTGGGCCGCGCAGCGGCCCTTATCCCATACATCTAGAAATTTACATAAGTTTAAAGTGATAACATTATGAATTTAGCAGTCATGTGGTAGCTAATACAAAATTACAAGCACTTTGCTTGGGTAAATAAACATTTGAATATCGAAACTAAATTTACACATATAAATAAAAACATAATTTGAAAAATATATACATAGGTTGACATAGATAAATACGGTAGATATAACATTTGAATATCGAATCTAAATTGACACAGATAAATATAAGCATAATTTGAAATATATATACATAAGTTGACATAAATAAGTATTAACAGAAATTGATACATATTAAATTTCTACATTTAACTAGCACATGTTTAATTAAGATATATATTGAAAGTGTAGAATTTAGAGTACAATGTTGAAAGGAAAAGTCCGGAATTGAGAAATAAAATGTCACTGAACTAGAGCTGTCTTACCTAGGATCCTTTGCAAAAGACATAACACTTCTTCATTTTTTAGTAAGTTTTGCAGCTCCTTCACTAGTGATACGAGTCTGTGAGCCAATTTGGTTGGTCATGACAATAGTACTTTCTTTCTTTATTTCGCAAAAACTGAGCACCTGGGCCGCGCAGCGTCCCCTATCCCATACATCATGAAATAATATTATATACATTGATTTAAAGGCATTTTGATTTTAGCAACTGTATGGTAGCTATTTCTAAAAGTCAAGCGCTTTGCTTGATAAATTAAAACATTTTGTACTACAATCAATTTAAAGATGGTTATTATATACAGGCATGATTTCAAAATATACATAGGTACTTATTTACAGACATAATTGGAGATAGATACATTATTCATTATTTGCAACCTTGATCAATGAAAAAGAAACATTGTATTCAAACATAATTAGTGAAATGTGCAATAGCTTGATTTGAAAATGCAGTGTAACTTTTTTATGGTAGCTTTTTAAAAAAGTCAAGCTCTTTGCTTGATAAATTAAAAACATTTTGTATTACAAGAAATATGATAATTATATACAGGCATAATTTGAAAAATATACGTTGGTATTTATTTACAGACATTATTGGAGATAGATACGTTAATCATTATTTGCAAAAAGAAACATGAATTCAACCAAATTTGAGAAATGTGTAATAGTAATTATATGCAGCTTGATATGAATATTATGCATAGAAATATGAAAGGTGAAATGGAAATTAAGCAATTGAAAATTATTGAACGAGTTGATACATAGATAAAAACATAAGTCGAGCTGTATAAATCTTTGATTATACCAAACTTTAGTGGCGCCATCTGTTGTATGCAACTCGAAATTGAATAAACTGAAAACATTCTATATTTGTTAAATGAGCAGTGTGGAAATACGAAACTAGAGTTCTGTGATTAAAATAAGAGTTCAAACTAAGGCAAAAGATATCACTGTTCAGGAGTGGTCTCCCTCATGATCGATTGTAATATCTGAAACACTTCTTTGTTTTTTAAAAGTTCCTGAAGTTCTTTGAGATCGTTACCAATCTGTGAGCTTATCCTGTAGTTGTGAATGGAATGGCACGAGGGCCCCTCCTGGGGGGACGGATTTACACCTCGTGTAGTTGGCAGTGTGGGTTTCCCCGCAATTGCAGCACATAGGTGGTGTGTCGATGTCCTTGTGGCACTCGTAAGATCGATGTTCTGCGGCACATTTAACACATCTTGGAGGTGAATTACATATTTTTTGAGTGTGGCCAAAATTTTGGCAGTTAAGGCACTGAATCGGGCCTCTCCCACCGAGGAACCTTTCAATTTTGACCGGGACATCACATATGCTGGTGACGGAGAAGATTTGTCGGTTATTTTCTGTTTCTATAAGAATTGTGAGAAAAAGTGGGAAGAGTCGATAGGCCTCGCTCACTTTTCTCTTAAACTGTATTACTTTTTGGATTGAGATGCCTGTTTTCCCCAATTCATGAGAGATATCTTCCGTTTTTAGTTCAGCTGGGAGTCCACGAATTAAGACTTTAATATGTTTGGTTGTTAGCACTTTTACTGGAGTTGCAGCTTCATTTGAATCCTCCATGGGTGGAGCTAAGCAGGAATCTGGTAGTGGTAAGGACGTGGCGGTATCTGTCGGTGAGGAATGGCAGCTTCTTGTAGTCATGCTTAGATTATCTTCAGTTTTTTTGGCGTTGGTTTGCGTTTTTTTCATCTTTTTCCTTTTTTGGAGGGGGTTCTGTGTTATTTTTGATTGAGCTTTCTGAATCAATGGTCGACGCTTTCCCCGTCTCTTCCAAAAGTTGCCCGCCTTCATAAATTTCCATGTCAGTGACATCAACTGTTGCAGTCGGCATTTCAGGCCTATTTGGCACAGGCATGAAAGACTGCTCCAACTTATTTAATTTCTCAAGTAGTTCTTTATTTTTCATTTCATCTTCTTTAATTCTCCTTTCCATGTCTGCAAACTCTTTAGCCATTTTGGTTTCAAAATCCGTGCATTCCTCATCCGTCGTTGAGTCACATGCATGCCTTTCAGTCCGTGATGATGATAAGTAGCCATTGTAGCGTGGTTGAATTATCATCTTAATCGATATGGTTGCGTAAATTGATGACTACAATTTGCAGGCAGAAACCTTTACATAACTTGCAACTACTCAAACTCTCAAATCAAGTCAGTATTAGTAAAATCAGACATAATTGCAAGAGAATGAAATAGGTACGACTCACTCGAAAGAAAAATGGTCAAA
Source organism: Parasteatoda tepidariorum (assembly GCF_982258835.1). Classification (NCBI taxonomy): domain Eukaryota; kingdom Metazoa; phylum Arthropoda; class Arachnida; order Araneae; family Theridiidae; genus Parasteatoda; species Parasteatoda tepidariorum. Next base: position 82,816,273 of record NC_141763.1, read on the forward strand.
TGCTGTCAGCAAAATCAAGACATCAAAATCCAGCTAGCCAGAATCACGACTTGCATCAAACCCATTGTCCATCATCTCAGCAGCACCAATTTGAATTGTCAATATGTAAAGGACTACCGACTGTCGAACCGGATTAGAAGAATCGGGCTGAAATCGACAATAGTACTATGAAGTGGTGAATTATATAAGCCTACGAATTATTTAGAAATAGTGGTGGATAAAAAAACTCAACTAGTGGTGGATACTCAATTTAATTTATTAAACCAAGAATCACAATTGATAAACTATCACTTTAAGAGAAATTTTTGCTCTCCGGAGCAAGTTGGCATCTCTGGGTTTGTCAGAATCGCTTAAAGGTTTATCACATTCCTTTGAAACGCATGTGGGTTTGTTACATTTCCTTGATACGCTTGTGGGTTTGTCACATTTTCTTGAGGCAATCAAAGGTTTACGAGAATTCTTTTAAGGATGACGAGATTCCTTTGAAATGGATTTTTTGGAGGATCCCTTGAACGTTTGGTAGGTGGTTCATCTTTGGACTCTTTTCTCACGAAACGCTTGACTGGAGTGTCTGGAGAAATGTCAAACTTTCGCTTCAACCGGCAACGAAAATCCTGAGCCGAAACCAATGGAATTCGCTAGGGTTTCATTCGATGAGGAGCAACAGTGATGATGGAGCGTGGGTTTCGTTTCACTGGCATCGGTGATTTGGCAGGAGACAATGTTGGTGGTGAGATGGGTCTGAATAAATGATTTGTTGGTGAAGGAGGCAGTGGGGAAATGCATCTCTCAGATGAGGAGATGGCAATGCATTTCTCAGTGGAGTTGGAGCATCAGCAAGGATCAAATCAGACAATTTTCCTTCTTCGTTAGAAAAGGAAGATTTCATTCAGAATTCATTGAGAAATTCACTTCAGACATGATTGCAAACAAAAGCTTCACGTTGGAGCAAAGGAATCGCTGGGGTAAAATCGTATAGCAAAAAATTTTACAAGCTCACGTCTATACAACATAATTGTTTTTACACTGTTGGTTTAATGCAAGCGTCGATTCTTACCAGATTCATCTGTTAAATGCTTTTTGTAGGTGTCACAACTCCATGCATTGCGAATGTATTAAGAAGAATGTAAATCACTTGAACTTACCCTTTTTGCCAAACCAAACGAGTTACCTCAAGAGCAAAATGATGTACAGTCCATATTGCTCAATATTTATTTCAAATTACTGTGATTATATCCGTCTGGTCATCCAAGGGTGCCCGTATTTGGCGGATAATTTCGAAAATCTGGGAATACCCTTCATCGACATTGGAAAATGGGGGTGTCCGCGATTCGATTTGCTATCTGAAAATTCCTGGACAGATACAAAGAAGTCTTGTGGACACCATCAAAGACTCATGATCCACACTTGCGGAAATTGAAAAGTATCTGCATACCGCAGTTGGTTGAAACACGATTGAAAATTGTAAGGTTTTTCCATCCCTTTTCCAAAAAAGGATGGGTAAAAAAATGGGGTAAGGTCTCTTTTGAGACCATTCCCTCATTTTTTACACCACTTGTATTGGCAAGATTGAACATTTTACAATTTGACACAACGACAATTTGTTTGCAAATAACTTGGACATTACCGATGATTATAACGATTGTTTTGAACGCTTGTATTGCCGATTGCCCAAAGATTGCTATGCTATCTTCGGGGGTTGGGAAGCGTCAGCAAACAGGGGTGGAACTTACTAGTACAAGTAGAGTAAAATTTTTGTCTTTTAAAGAAGAAATAAAATATACAGAATCATAAGAAAATTAAGTATTTATCTTGAGCCGTGGTGGCTTAAGGGATAAAGCGTTCGCCTTGAGTTGAAGCGGGTTCGAACAACACCTCCTAGAATAAACAGGTGTTGTTTGAACCATTCTAGGAGGTGTTGGCTGAAATCACAGGGATGACTGATCGATACGAATTCCGCACCAGGCTCGTACCGACCGCAGTGCTGACGTAAAATATCCGCAGCGGTAGAGTCCCCTTGCCGTGTGGCAAGTTTCGGGAGGTTTTCGTGGTTTCCCCCCGATCGCAACGTAAATGTGGGTTAGCTCCGTCATCAAGTTCTCCATGAAGGCAAATTTCTTCTAAATTCCCTTGTCTTCTGAACTGGGTTCAAAATTACAAGGCTGCGTAGTTGAGCATTGTTAGTTGTAAACCCAAAAATTGGGTCGGTTGTTCAACGACTGCTATAAAATATAAAAATAGAAAGTATTTATCTTGTTTACTATTTGTTTCGTTGATGAAGTTAAAAAATAAGAAAAAGTATACTAAATTTGACTTAACTTATCAATGAGAATGAATTTAGTCATTATTTTATTTGATATGCTTCCGTTTTCTAAGCACGAGCTGGATATCCTACCGCTTTAGGATCCATGGTTAGAGTCCCCTTGCGGTCAGGGTAGTTTAGGGAGATTTTCATAGTTTTCCCCAGCTTGCAACGTAAATGCGGGTAATCTCCATCATAAAGTTCTCCATGAAGGCAAATTTCTTCCAATACTTGATCCAGGAGTTCCCTTATCTTCTGGACTGGGCTCAAAATTACAAAGCTACGTAGTTGAACATTAGTAGTCGTAAACCCAAATATTGGACTGTTCAACGACGGTTATGAAATATAAAAATAGAAAGTATTTATCTTGTTTACTATTTGTTTCGTTGATAAAGTTAAAAAATAAGGAAATGTGTACTAAATTTGACTGAACTTATGAATTTAGACATTAGTTTTTTTTAGTTTGAGAACTCGACATTATTATGAAAATTGAATGGAATAATTTAACCAATTATTTTAAAATAATCTAATATTCCTGGGTATAGTTGGCAGTAAAAAAATGAACTTGTAATGCAAATATTATATAATACATGATGGAATATGTGAAGTATTCAACTTCGTCTTTTTATAACTCATTTTATTTGTTTAGATTACAGACTTTTTTAACTTTACTACTTTATGTTTTCAGATTGTGTCTGAAATAAAATAATCGTTTAAAAGTTCTAATGGATCTCGATAGCATAGAAAAATTAATGTATGGAACAGAATCATTAAATTCTAATATTTAATAGTGTACTTAGTATTTCAGCTGTGTATTGCTAAACATCAAGCAATTTTTATTAAGAATAAATCATATTTATTATATTTATATTTAAGAAATTTAGTATATATATATGCTGGTGATCAGAAATTTATTTTATTTCATCCTGTTAGACAGAGAGATCTTGCAAAAATGAAACTTTTCCTTCTTGTTACTATTGCAGTTGCAGTTACTATTGCTGCAGCATCCAATGACGCTGGTCGTAAGTATTGTTTTTCTACTAAAAGAACTGTACAATTATTTAGGAAATGTTATATTTTGTCATCGAATAACTCAACTATACTATAAAAATTCCAGAAGAAATTACAGTTAAAAGCTCTAGCACTTAGAGAGCCAATACTTCCTACCCCAAAATTCATTTTTCCCTTGAAATTTTACTGAAAAAATTTGATAAACCATAATTTTTGCAGTAATATTTACTGTAAAATAACTGTCACTGTTATTAAAAGAACATTACTGTAAAAATTGCGGTATAAAAATTTACTGTAAAAATTATTTTACGGATACTCTACTCAAAGTGATAGTACTTTATACCATAATTTACAATATGGAACTTTTTTAACTTTAAGAAAATGACAGAGGTAACTAAATATTTATTAAATTTATGTATATAAGACAACATGTTTATTCTCGAAATTGATATCAGAGAATCAGGAAATCTATTTTATCCAAAATGTTGGTAATGGAAATATCCTAACCCTTTCCCTTTCGCTCCCAACAAAATCACGGAGTGAGTTTTCATCTTCTCTTTCACGTGCCCGTGATATTTCCGGGATTAAGCATTCAAAAGTAATGCACCAGAAAGTTTAAATAATTCTTTTATTACTTAATGTATTGACTGGAAGACTATTTTTAATGTAACAAGAGATAGTTTACTTTAAACCAAGTATCAACGCAACCCAAATATATGTATTTGTGATATATATTTCGTATTTTTATCTGAGCTATTTATGCTGTTTGAGAATTTAGTTTGTATTTCATGATAAATGTTGTGTACAGTGTGCAAATAAATTAATAAATAAACGGACCACTATGAATAACATTTGATCTAATGATCGGATATTCACGTCCGAGGACTCAATCTCAATTGTTCGAGGGGATGACCTTAAATATGCTACTTAATTAGCCCAGACGATATTTTAAGTTACGAAGTCAGACACAAAAAAGCAATTTCTCTAAATGCACATTCCTTTTTTTTCTCGATGGATTCGGAATGCTGAACCCAAAAACATAGGAGGTAGCAGCCATATGGTCCCTAAAGTATGATTATGAGAGCAATTCAAAGTTTTAACCCCTTAATGTTAATTTTACTTTTTGCGTATTTAACCGTATCACACTATAACTTTTTAAGAGAGTGGAAAAAATTTTGCACGCAATTGTAAAATTCGTTAATCCGAAGATAATTCAATGAAAAAAAATTCCACTTTAGCAAATATTTATTATTTTTGATTATTTTATTTAATAATAGTCAAGAAAGTTTTTAATTGTAACGTATAAAATTTTTTATTGCATTTTAAAATGCGTAATTGTTTATGGCAAAATACAAAAATTGGGCGAAATCGGTTGAAAAATTCTGAGAAATCTAATTTAAAATATGTCGTATATTTACCTACAAAACTTATTACGAAAATTAACCAAGGCGTCATAATGGCGAAGAAATTATTTCTTTATTCCTAAACGGTTCAGTGCAATTTCGCCATTTTACATTTCTGTACGTATCTTACTAATTTTTTTTGTTTCAATTACATTACCGTTGTTTTTAATCTGTAGTATAACGTATAGTGTATTAGTTTTATAGACATGCATTTTCAAAGCATAATTATGGATGAAAAAATAAACACCTGGCTTCACACAGTTATTCATGCCAGTTCCTCCAGTTATGGCACCGTGATTCAACAATATAGAATTTATAGAATAATTCATGGAAAATTATATCATAGAATTCTTTATGCTAATATTAAGAACATCAATAATACTGACGTAAGTAAATGGGTAAAAAAGTTGTATTATATTTTATAATCACCAATGTAGATTTAACAAAGTTGTTGTCGGCCATTAAGGCACTGGGGGAGCGATTGTTCTTGTTTTCTAGTAGAGAGATCTATGGCAAAGAATTCCATGTCTGCCAGAATTATACGTCACACCCGTTTATAGGGCGGAAACATTCATACATCCACAGATCGCATTTTTGAACATTAACCAGAGAATGATCAATCACCAAAATAGTACCCCCCAGAGGTACATATTTTTTTTGATGGGAACATGGAAGACATTGTGAACCGACAGATTTAATGTGCACCAGTCACTATTGACTACATGGGGAGTCTTTGGACGACTGGATTCGAACTCCCATTCTCACGAACGGGATTCCAGAGCCCTACCAACCAGGCTCTCCCGGTTCATTTAAAAAAGTAGTTATAATTTATATAAATAGAGTTATGAATAACTATAACTCCAGTTATACTGTCCTATATTTTTATATATATTCATTAATATAAATACTTATTCATAATCCCTTTAATATAATATGAATTTTCAGTGAAATTCAATGTTTTGCGTGCCATTTTTAAATTTGACATGGAATGAAGCCACTATAAACCATAAATTTATCGCAGATTGAAATAATATTACCGCCAAGTTCAGTATAATTGGCAATGTTTGTTGAACTTGAAAATAAATGCAATTAACGGCAAATAAAGATTTATTGAAATACAAATTATAAAGTAAATATCATGCATACACCGTGCAATGTGAAGAACATACTTTACACTCAGTATTACCTAAGTACACGGAGAAAAACCAACAAGGTCTCCCTCTGAGGCATTTGTACGGTTGTTATACAGGGTGGTCCCGAATTCATGGTACAAACTTTAATGGTAGGTACAGGACATTGTAACAATGACTTATTGTATAGGAATGTATAGTCGCAAGTGACGCGGTGAGGCGTAAACAGGAGAAATAACGGACGAAAGGAAAAACAAAGATTTTATTGAAAGCGTTGTTGACAAGTGTCATGTTTACAGTAAGTGTTCAAAATTGCATCCACTAGAAGCGGTACATGCTTGACAGCGTCGGTGGAGCGATTGGCGTACACGTTCAAAGATGCCTGGTATTTCACGCACACCTGCAGCAGCTACAGATATGCGAGCGACGAGATCCTCATCTGAGTCAACTGGAGTCTCAAAAACAAGATGCTTTAGATGTCCCCATAAAAAGTAATCGAGGCTCGATAAATCGGGAGATCGGAGTAGCTAAGGGATTGGTCCACTACGCCAAATCCATCGAGCACCAAACGTGACATTCAGGTAATTCCGTACATCAATGCTGAAGTGTGCTGGCGCCCCATCGTGCTGAAACCACATGCGGATACGAATGGCGATCGGAACATCATGCTGCAGTTGTTGTGGTAGAAAAATAAGATAGCTCCCGCCACTGAGTCGCATGGGTAGTAAGTATGGGCCAATCAAAAAGTCGTTCACAATACCAGCCCACACATTAATACAGAAACGTTGTTGAAACGCATGTGGACGCGTTGCATGTGGATTATCGGTTGCCCACACATGGGAATTGTGCGCATTAAAGACACCCTCGCGTGTAAATGTCGCTTCATCTGTAAATAGCACATCACCTACGAAATCCGGCTGCAGCGCACATTGCTGCATCACCCACAGGCAGAAGTTCACGCGGAGAGGATAATCTGCCGGATTCATTGCTTTTACTTTCTGAAAATGGAAGGGGTGTAAGCGATTTTTGTTTAACACTCTGCATACAGTCTAATGACTCACACCTACGTCATGCGCAACAGTTCTTGTGCTTGACTCGGGTCTATCAGCCACTATGTTCAAGATGCTTTCTTCCAGCCTTGGAGTGCGTACAGCTCTTACTCGACCACCGTCATGTCTGTTGACGTCGAACGCACCTGTTTTACAAAGTTGACGATGTAACCGTTGAAAAATTCTATGATCCGGCATTCGTCGACCAGGATACTCCGCGCGATACATTCGTAACGCAGCTCTGCCGTTACCATTTGCACTGCCGTACATGTAATGCATGTCTGCTTTTTCTGCATACGTAAAGTCACCCATCGTCTACGGCAGCACAATTGTGAATGGCACTTTTCCCTACTGCGATGCATCATTTTCAACAGCGGCTAGACATCTACTGCCCTCTACCGGCAATGATACCAACCGATCACTCCATTTCTCTTTCCTTTTATTTCCCCTGTTTACGCCTCACCGCGTCACTTGCAACTATACATTCCTTTACAATAAATCATTGTTACAATGTCCTGTACCTACCATTAAAGTCTGTACCATGAATTCGGGACCACCCTGTATAGTTAATTCTCCGATAGGAAAATCGTCACCTTAATGACGGTATAACTTACCTGAGAAGAGAGAAAAATAGGGTTGTTCGCACATCTGCAACATTCCCTTTGCGAATAAATACGTTTTTCAAAAAATACGAAACATGAATTTCATGAACTAATTATATATATATATATATATATATATATATATATATATATATATATATATATATATATATATATATATATATATATATATATATATATATATATATATATATATATATATATATATATATATATATATATATATATATATATATATATATATATATATATATATATTTATATATAACATAAAAAGCTTCAATTAATCTTTCTATATTAGCTCTTTTCTGAATACTCGTATCATTTTCTTTATTTTATTAATCTAATCGAAATGCTTTCTCACCTCACACTTTTAAATTCACATCCTGTCCTTAAATCTATTTTTGGCTCAAACATGCATTGAATTAAAAGAAATACATTTTTCCCTTCGCTTTTTGTGGGAATCTCGTGACCTATTTGATAAATCAATTACAATTACTAAGATTTTCCTCTTTCCCTAAATTGAAACATTTTACGGATTTACTTTGCAAGATTTTCCCTAACATATAATGAAGAAAAACAACTTTTCGTGTGCACTTTCATGACTGATCTGTCTAATAATTAATAAACAAATTTTGTACCCTCCTTCCCTTCCTAAGACCTGTTTTAATCCTTCCACTCGGCAACGACGTTATAAGTTCGCAGGTTTAAAAGGTACCGGAGGGGGTACGGAACATCACAGATATGTAATATCTCATTAAAATAATCATCTAAAATTTTGAAATTATATCAATCGGAAGAGGTTGCATCAAAAATATGGAAAATATGGAAATAAAAAAATATGGAAATAAAAAAACAAAAATAAAAAAATATGGAAAAAATATGGAAATATCTCATTCATATAGACAGTTGAAAATTTATCAGTTAAATTCTTCAACTAATGGCAATTAATAATTCAACCAGTATGTTCACCAAAAAATAAATTCTTCAGTGATCAAACTTTTTGTTTATATTAATGATAATTTCGTCCAGTGAAACTTGTCATTCCTAGAGAAATTAATCGTTAAGAGACTAACTTTTCATTTAGAGAAACTCAACGCACTGTCTGATTTACAATACGGTTTTAGATTTGGTAAATCGGTCAATATAGCACTAGAAAATTTCAAAGATAACCTATCACTTTCAAAAAATATTCACAAACACGTTGCGGCAATCTCGCTCGACATCAAAGGGGCATTTGACAATATCCAGTATGATCTAATTAATAGAGAATTGTCAATGTACCAAGTCCCTTCCAATCTTTGTTTTATAATAGAAAGCATCAATACGAACAGGCAAGTCATCTTAGCTACAAATCGGGGATATGTAACAAAAATAATTCAAAAAGGCTGCCCACAAGGGTCTTGCATAGGACCGACTGCGTGGAATTTAGTAATTAATAACCTTTTGAAAATGCAGTTTGAAAACTCCATAATACAAGCCTTTGCTAACGACTTGATAATTCTTACATATGCCAACTCTAGGAGGCAGTTAGAACAAGTATCGCATCTAACTCTAAATCGTATTCACAATTGGATCACCAACAATTCTTTAACTCTTTCAACTGATAAAACAGCCTATATACATTTTTACAACACTAACAGGGGTGCAATCTTCAAAGTTAACAACGAAAAAATTAAGCAAACAAATCATTTTAGGTACCTTGGAGTTGTAATCGATAAAAAATTGAATTGGGGTCCTCATGTCAATATCCTTAAAGAAAAGGCAAACACTCTTCTCAATTCTCGTTACAAAATCAATAATAAATCTTGGGGAATAAATCAAAAAGCAAGAAAACTCATTTATAACACAGTAATAGTCCCCTCTCTAGCACACGGTTGCAATATTTGGGCAAAAAATATCTCACCCCGGACATTTAGAACCTTAATTTCGATTCACCGCAAATTCCTTTTGAATATGACCAGGGCTTACCACTCTACCCCCACGGCAGATCTTCATGTTTTAACAAATATTCCCCCTCTTCCAGACCAGATTATGCTCTTGTCATGCTCAACAACATTAACTCAAATTTAAAAAAATGCAATCTTCCATCAGATAAGTTATAATCATCAGGACTATGAAAATAAATTAAAAGTGCCAATTTATCACCCATCTTATTATATAAAAAACAAAATCTCTTTAACTGAGCAAGGTAACTACGACTTTAGAAAAGATGCCAACTTCTTCACGGACGGTTCCAAAACTGAAACAGGCACTGCATTCGCATTTCTTAACAATGTTCATTCACAAACCTTCGCATTGGATATTAACAACTCTATTTTTCAGGCGGAACAATTGGCAATATTAGAATGTGTAAAACACATCAAAAATAACTCAAACTTTAACAGACAAATAAAGTAGACAATAACAGACAAAATCTGGTCAGACTCTAAAGCCTCAATAACATCAATTAAAGACGCAGGATCAACCAACCTCATAACCAAAGACATTCAACATGCACTAATGGACACCGCGATTCAAATCACTTGGATTAAAGCGCATAACAATAAAGAAGGTGATGAAAGAGCGGACGAATTGGCCAAAAAAGCAACACAAAGCATTAAAAATTATTCCTTTCCCTGTTTCACACCTAAAACAATCTCTTAAAAAATCTTTATCTAGTAATTGGCAAAACCAATGGAATAATTCCGATAGAGGAAGACGTCTGTTTAACATCATCAATAATGTCAACTACTTCAATTCAATTCCAATTAAACAAGTCACCTGGTTCCTAACAGATCACGGCCCTTTTCCTTCTTTCTTTCATTACCTTCATATCTCGGATACAAACCTTTGTACCTGTGGTCAACCAGGTACACCAGAGCATTACTTATCAACTTGTCTTTGCACAATATCATGGCATACACGACTTTCAAACATTAGTAATTTACATATTTGGCAAAAAAACTTTCTTACAAATAAAACATTAAACTCTAAATTAATTAACGTAATGAATTTTCTAGCAGAAAACGACTCCTTATTAAAATTTTAATTAAACCTGACTTTTTAAGTAATCTTGAAAGCGTTTAACAGTTTTTGATTTTGTACTTCATCATACATTTCACTCGTTTACATTTTCTTTATTTGTTTTCTTTTTGCTTCTTTTTTTTCAATTATTATGTATATAGCAAAATTCGCTTCATTTATTGTTCTCTTTGCTTATTTTTTTCTTTTATTATTATTATTTTTTTAAATTTAACTAATGTGATACGCATTATTGTCATCTGTATTGCGCAATTGTGCTTTGTACTTGTGGTGCAGTTATGAATTTTGTAATGGTTTACTTATGTGCCGCGTATTGTGCGAGCTAGACTGTCGTCCAGACGTGGACTATACGGTTAAGGGTTTTGCAAACCTAGGTACGTGTCCACGTCTGGAAGAAAAAAAAAGTGGAACTTGTCTTAAAGATCATCGACTTTCCTTATGCCGCATGTTATGTCTACGTTCTGAAGGCGATGAATACTACTAGAAAGCTGAGCTTCGATATTTTCTCCCCCTTTGAACTAAAAAAAAACTGCATCAGACTCCTGATAATTAAAAAGTTTGTCTGAAATCACATCCCTTTCCTTTACAAGTGACTTACAGAAAGCTTAGTTATGCCTCTCCCAGTGCCGAATTAATTCGAACTTTATCCAGCTACGTATCCTTTGTGGTATTTTTATATTTAACTCATAAAACATTTATTTCATTAAATTTTATTGATTACTGAAAAAAAGCACTCATGTAAATAAACAAAAATCATAGGCTATGATTATGATTTTAAAATTCTTTTTTCTCATACTTTCCATTGAAACAATTAATTTTTATACATTGATCGTATTCACTGTTGAAATTTTTTTTCTCTTGAAATTTTTATTTTCAGTGAACTGATTGTTTTTGATTGGCATAAAAAATGTTTCAAGAAATTATTTTCATATTTATTGTTTTATGTGTCACAGTTTCTACGATCTATTAATTAGTAGAATTTATATTTTTACTTTACTATAGTGTTTAGGGTTAAGATAAAAATACTATTCAAACATTTTTCTCTTCTAAATGCAACTACAATAGTTATTGAAATTAATTTTTAATATATGAATGCAATTGTGGTGTGGCAGAAATTATAAATTAAATCAAGAAATATTGAAACTAATACAAATAATTTGGAAAAGGAAATAAAATAATTGTTTTTAGAATTTGAATTCAAGTACAATGACGCATTAATGCTTGATTCCAACTCTGGTAATTAGTTCATAGCTCAGTTCTAGCTCAGACATTTCCATAAACAAACAAAGTTTCTTATTGCTGAGAGTCAATTCCAATATGGAGATAAAGTGATCAAATACAAAGTGAAAAGTAATAGTAACCGAATGCACTTAAAAATACGTTTTAAATAGAAATGAAAGCATTTGAACTTCCTAATACAATTGTGACAAATTAAATTACCAATTAAGAACTCTACACAAAAATTACTTTAAAAGAATATCCGAACTGGAATTTTTGAAAAAAATTTATGTCTAAAAAGAAAGAAATATATAAATGAAAGCAAAGAAAAGGTAACTTGCTAATTAACCAAACTTGCACTTCAGATTAAAAATAAGAAAAATGGCTCGGTCAGTCTAATTTTAAAAACTGATTTACCTTAATACCATATTAAATTTGAAAGCTTGTTTGGATTTCAATTAGTGATTAATCGTGTTAAACGGGTTGTAATGTAGAATCTGAGAAGACATCACCTTTTCTGATTATAAAAGCAACTTGCCCTTACACATTTTTCCTGAGATTCTGGCTAATGATTGCAATAAAAATACCAATAAAGAAAAAGTATAAATAAATATAGAAAGTAGAAAGAAAGGAAAAATAAGAGCGAGAAAAAAATTAATAAAAGAAAAGAGAATTTTGGACATAAAATAAATAAATGAGAATAACAAGAATGCAAACGAAGTGAACTTAAGGAAAATTAAAACAGAAAATAGACTTGAAAATAAAGATTTAAATAGCAAAACTGAAAATAATCTTGAATTTTCAAATATTCTTGAGACTAAATGCGATAATGGTGTATAAAACATTGTCAAAATCATGTTGACGGAATTATGCAAATCCAAGATAATAAATTCCCAACTTCAGGATATTTTGTAAAAATTTTTGAAATATTAATATTAACCTATTAAAGTAACAAATATGTAAGGTAAATAATAAATAAAGTGAAATGAAGACAATTCTGAAGCCTTGGACTTCAGAATAACTACCACTGTGTCATTTTTTATTTTATTTTGTTTTCAAACAAGCTGAACAATACTCAAGTCCAATTTCCGATTGAAATTTTTCCTGTAAAACTGTTTTACTGTATTTTATGTTTAACATTTTAACTTACAACATTTTTAAAAGATGTTTATAAATTTTTATCATCGTGATTGAAGGGCTAACTTAAATTGTGTTATTATGAAGAATACTTCTCATAATGAAAAAACTGTGCTCTGATCTTTAAGCAAAAGACTTGGAACTGAAAAAACTGTTAAGTCAAAAAAAAAACAGTTGAAAATGAAAATCTTAAATTTGCTGATAATGGTACTACAGATTTTTAATTGTGTTAAAATTTTTACCATGAGTACAAATGTAAATTTTTTATAATTCATATTATTTTTATATATTGTTAACATTGCAAATTTGATTCTTCTTATTTTAATTGTACGTTTACCATAGGAAAGATTTTGCAAATGGAAAATTTTAAAAATTTTTCGATTGTAGTTAAAAGTTTTCGGCGGGGGGGGGATGTAACATCAAAAGCTTCAATTAATCTTTCTTTGTTAGTTCTTTTCTGAATATCCTTTTATTTTATTTTATTAATCTAATCGAAATGCTATCTCACACTTTTAAATTCACATCCCTTTCTTAAGTCTATTTTTGGCTCAATCATGCGTTTAATTAAAAGGAAGACATTTTTCCCTTCGCTTTTTGTTGGAATCTCGCGACCTATTACAATTACAATTACTTAGATTTTCCTCTTTCCCTAAATTAAAACAATTTACGGATTTACTTTGCAAGATTTTCCCTAACATATAATGAAGAAACACAACTTTTCGTGTGCACTTTCATGACTGCTCTGTCTAATAATTAAAAAGTAAATTTTGTACCCTCCTTCCCTGCCTTGCCTAAGACCTGTTTTAATCCTTCCACTCGGCAGGCAACGACGTTATATATATATATATATATATATATATATATATATATATATATATATATATATATATATATATATATATATATATATATATATATATATATATATATATATATATATATATATATATATATATAATTGAATTTATTACAATGCTAATCCAAATGTATTAATTGCAGAAGAGAATTGCCCCGAAGGGGAAGTATTCGGTTGCCACTCAAGATGCCCTCTGACTTGTTCTTATTACACGAATCCACCTTCTAAGATGATGCCATGTCCGGCAATTTGTGACTTTAAATGTGATTGTGCTTATGGTACTGTCCGAAGAGAATCGGACAACAAATGCGTTAAAAAGGAAGATTGTTAGATGTACACGTACTGATTATGATCTGTACTCTGTCTGAATTCAATAAAACATATGATGTCTAAGAATATATCGATGTAACTATTCATTAACAAACAGTTTAAATAAGATTCATTAAACCGCGTTGCACGTGTTTGTCTCTTTACTTTCTCCTGTCATTTGGTATTAAGACACTGAATGAAATTCCTGTTTAGAGATCTGAAACTAAGATATGATCATTCTGTAATTTGTTATGCTTTATTCACATTGTTTTGTGCATTAACAGTTATATTTTCCATATTTGAAAAAAAGTGTGGCATTTTACACGGACAATAACTACTGATTACTTGTAGAAACTGTTAAAAATATGAGATGCTATTCCCATAAGAGTCATTTGTGTAATTTTATGCTAGCTAGATAATCTATAGATTTGTCTATTTTTTTTATATATTCAGCATTGTTAGCATACTACAATTTCCAACTGCATAATGTCTCGCATATAACCTTGCCATTGAAAAAAATTATCTTAAGCAAAAATTTTACGATTTAGACAATCGAAAAAGTAGATCTACTAGGATCTTGCAAGCATTTAATCAGTAAATATGAAAATAGAGGGAGGGGCAGTACCATGTCGTCAGTGCGGGAAATGTTGGTAATGGTATCCCCTAAAGACACTGTCCTGTCCATCAGTACTTCTATTTCAACTCATATTTTTGTGCTTTTCCTTTTGTGGATATTTTTCATTTGTGTAGTGTTTAAAAGCTGTTTGGGTGATTCCCGTTTTCTTGTTATTGCAGCTGTTTGAACTATTCCTGATATAATGTTTCTATCAGATTCATATCAGTTTATTTTGATTTATATTTTCTCAAATATTTTTCCAGTTATGTCATTAATAGCTTATCACTGTTATGACGTGGAATAGAGTATATATATATATATATATATATATATATATATATATATATATATACACTGGTTATCATAAATTAAGGAAAATTCACAAAAATCGCGATAACTCAAGAAATTACACATGGAATTTTATGAAACTTACCCACAATATACAACACATAGTAAGGTATTAAACAACATAAAAAGAAATTATCAGACATTAATAGTAGTATAGAAATTAGCACATGTATAAAATAAACAAATTGGAAGTATCGGTTTGCAATAGAAAAAGTACCTTTAATATGGAATATGATTGCCTCTAGAAGCAATACAGCACAAACAGCGATGTGTGATGCTTTCAATTATGCGGTCTATCAGTTCAATAGGAAGTGAGAGCCATTGCTCTTGTAAAGCAGTTGCAAGCGTGGCAAGGGTCTGAGGGGGCGGATTGATGGCAGATACACGCCTCCCTAGAGCATCCCAAACGTGCTCGATAGGATTCAAGTCCGGGGATCGAGCTGGCCACTCCATGCGAGTAATTGTTTCCTGTTGAAGATAATCATCAACAATGCGAGCTCTGTGTGGTCTTGCATTATCGTCCTGTAACAGGAAGCAATCACCAATTGCCCCGGCATATGGGCGCACATAAGCATCAAGGATGTTGTCTCGATAAACCTGAGCATTCACGGTTCCCCTTGGAAAGACATGGAGGTATGTGCGCCCTCCTAAGGATATGCCTCCCCAAACACAGACACTGCCTCTTCCGTATGCATCTCTTTCACGGATGTTTGATGGATGATAACGGGTCCCAGGTTCTCTCCATATCAAATAACGTCTACTGTCACTTTCTAGACTAAACCTGGACTCATCCGTAAAGAGAACAGGCCTCCATTGATCTGACGTCCAGTGGACATGTTGTCGGGCCCACTGCAAACGGTCTCTCCTATGGCGTGATGTGAGCGGCACGCAAATGGCTGGTCGTCTCGCATACAGACCACCTTCGTGGAGCCTTCTGCGCACAGTTGACGTTGACACCAACCTTCCGGTGGCTGCAGCAAGAGAGGATCTAAGATGTGTCGGAGTAGCGGTTCTATTCCTGCGTGCACTTAATGTCAAATATCGGTCATCGGCACTGGTCGTAACAGTTGGCCGTCCTTGACTGAACCTCCTAGATGCCGAATCTGTGGTTTGAAATTGCCTCCAAAGTCTATGAACCACAGATGGACTCACATTTAGCCATCTGGCCACTTCTGATTGACTCTGCCCTGCCTCTAGTCTCCCGATGGCTCTCCATCGTAGTTCTTCAGGCAAATGATGCCTAGAGGTCATTATTACGAATTGGCTATCTCAGATTTTCAATGTCGCAATCACAGTAAAATTTGTGTGCTTTCTCTCAAACTTGGACTTTTATGCTCCAGGCAGATGACGTAAGCCGAGTGCAGCGCCACTAATTTGCATATTGCAATTTTACTCAGCTACTCTTAGTGGACAACATATGCAAATTTTGCACGGTTTGGCTTACTTTTGAAAGAGTTATCGCTATTTTTGTGATTTTTCCTTAATTTATGATAACCAGTGTATATATATATATATATATATATATATATATATATATATATATATATATATATATATATATTAAGACAACGAGTGTCTAGCACAGTTCTTAGATCGGTTACTGCTGCTACAATGCCAGGTTATACAGATTTAAGTGAGTTTGAACGTGGTGTTATAGTCGGCGCACGGGAGATGGGACGTAGCATCTCCGAGATAGAAATGAAATTTGGATTTTCACGTACGACCATTTCACGAGTATATCGTGAGTGTCGGAAGTCCGGTAAAACATCAAATCTACGACATCGCATACATATTTGGGATGCCTTGCAACGTGATGTTCAGAAGATATCCCCACCCCCTCTTACTCCCACTGGTGTATGGGCACATTTTATCTGAGAGAAACTAACATGATCATGATAAAAATATCAACAAACGGCTCTAATTGTTTGGTTTTTGTAACAGAGATAAGTATTAACAATGGGTGATAAATATAACTGGTAAGTAGCGTAAATGACGGATAAATAAATAATTTATCAGGCAAATACCGTTATACCTTTTATTGATTTTAAGCTAATGATAGACAAAAATATTTGAATTTGTTGACTAATGCTTATTTGTGATTTTCTCGTTCAACGATTATGCACTATTCCAGTAACGAAAGGCAGCGGTTTTTGACAATTATCGTTCTATGATTTTACAGATAAAATTGTTTATATCGTTCTGAATGTTTGTTACACTCGATTCGAATTTTTAGATAAATTGCCCAATACAATAGGTTTTATGTCTTTCGTGCATTTCAAGATAAAAATTATTCCATTAAAACATTCATTGCAAGTAAACTATTTTATGAAAATTATAGATTGATCCCAACTTTTTGAGACATAGAATGATCAAAAATAATATTTTTTATTTTAATAATTTTTAAAAAATTTTCTGAAGCTTGGACAATGACAAAACTGGAGGGAAATTGTATCGCAATATTTGAGAGAAAGATTTTGCGGAGTATGCTTGGTGGTGTAAGTGAAAACAATAACTGGAGAAGGAGATTTAACTTTGAACTGTACAAGATTTATAAAAAACCTGATGTTACATAAAAATAAATAGAATGAATTGGATGGCCCACGTGATTCGAATGAGTGATGACAATACAATAAAAAAGATATTGCTTTTTAGACCCACTGGAACAAGAAAGCGGGAAAGTCCGCGGTTGAAATCAAAGATAAATCGGAAGTCGTCATGGAGAAATCTTCAGAGGAAGGCATTGGCTCACATGATGATAACATTAAAATTCTTTGCCTGTTGTAAAAATCAGCGGTTCCTATAATGGTGTACCAAACCATTTGCTTCCGTGAAAGAGTAAAAAAAATCCAAAAATTAAAACTTTAAAAAAAAGCTACATTTTTCTTTTCTTTATTAAATGTTTTTGAAGACGGCAATTATATTTAGATCTGATCAATGTTCCATTATTTACTTAATATTTCAGATGCATTTACAAAATTAATTAAAATAAAATAAATGGCATTTTTTAAAAAAATCATTATCTTCAATATCGAAATATGTTTCCGTAATAACCATTTTCAACATTTATAGCAGTTCGTTTTCATTTCAATAAAAACCACTATCCGGCTTATTTGTTTCCTTTTTAGCTTATGTATGTATGTCAAAAGCAAAATTCATAGACTAGTTTCAGCTCCACAAGACAGCGAAGTCAATTATTTAAAACATAATTAAAGATTATTAATGATAAAACGCGAAGATTTTTCATTCATTTTATGAAATATTTTCAAAATAAAGTATCCTTCCCAAAGTATTACAGGTTTCGTTTTTATATACTTTATTTATAAAGTATATAAGAACAACCATGACCAGACTACACTGACTATGGGTTTTGTCGAAATAAGATTGATCTTTTAGGATTCAATAGCTCAAAAAAATTAGGAGGCCTTGCCCTAAATCCACTCGTAATTACAAATTTTGTATTTGGTATGAAAATTATTTTTTTTTTATTATTTTTTTAATGGCGGGCACTTGGAGCTATTGTCCATTGGCCACAGAAAGTGCCAGAACTGCTAATTCTCTTTTCGTTACCCAGTGGGCACCTGTGGCGAAGCCACGGCGGTGGAACAGCGTCGCCCACGTCACACTACCACAACCCGTTTATAGGGCGGGTCACATTCACTGACTGAGCAGCCCCAGTTAAGCATTCTATTAATTTATCTACGTATCTCCTTCTCCTGACCTTTTCATATCATTTTTAAACTTTTACTGCGCATTATTATAGGGGGCGTTGTTTTTCAGTTTTTAGTGTTTTCTTTTCTTCTATTTGCTTTTGAGGTTGATGCTTGACCTGTGATTTAGTGAGTTTTTATTTTTCTGATGATTTTGATTGAGTTTCTTTTCTTAATTTGTTAATTATATTGAATGTATCTTGTTTTTCCTGGACCTCTATACAAAACCATCGGGGTACTGAGGGAGATATTTTAAGCTTTTGCTTCTCCCTCAAATAGAAATGGTTTTGTTTTTAATGGCTACCGGGGCCGGTACCCCCTGAAGACGTCGGCTTCGGTGGTCGTAATTTTGTTTTATTTCATTTGTTTTGTATTTTCCTCCGCTTTTGAAGTTGATTCTTGACCTGTGACTGTGAATTTTTAATTTTCTGATGATTTTTATTGATTTTCTTTTCGTAATTTGTTTATTCTTTTGAATGTATCTTGTTTTTCCTGGACCTCTATACAAAACCATCGGGGTACTGAGGGAGATATTTTAAGCTTTTGCTTCTCCCTCAAATAGAAATGGTTTTGTTTTTAATGGCTACCGGGGCCGGTATCCCCTGAAGACGTCGGCTTCGGTGGTCGTAATTTTGTTTTATTTCATTTGTTTTGTATGTTCTGAATGTTTGTTACACTCGATTCGAATTTTTAGATAAATTGCCCAATACAATAGGTTTTATGTCTTTCGTGCATTTCAAGATAAAAATTATTCCATTAAAACATTCATTGCAAGTAAACTATTTTATGAAAATTATAGATTGATCCCAACTTTTTGAGACATAGAATGATCAAAAATAATATTTTTTATTTTAATAATTTTTAAAAAATTTTCTGAAGCTTGGACAATGACAAAACTGGAGGGAAATTGTATCGCAATATTTGAGAGAAAGATTTTGCGGAGTATGCTTGGTGGTGTAAGTGAAAACAATAACTGGAGAAGGAGATTTAACTTTGAACTGTACAAGATTTATAAAAAACCTGATGTTACATAAAAATAAATAGAATGAATTGGATGGCCCACGTGATTCGAATGAGTGATGACAATACAATAAAAAAGATATTGCTTTTTAGACCCACTGGAACAAGAAAGCGGGGAAGTCCGCGGTTGAAATCAAAGATAAATCGGAAGTCGTCATGGAGAAATCTTCAGAGGAAGGCATTGGCTCACATGATGATAACATTAAAATTCTTTGCCTGTTGTAAAAATCAGCGGTTCCTATAATGGTGTACCAAACCATTTGGTTCCGTGAAAGAGTAAAAAAAATCCAAAAATTAAAACTTTAAAAAAAAAAAAAAAAAAAAAAAAAAAAAAAAAGCTACATTTTTCTTTTCTTTATTAAATGTTTTTGAAGACGGCAATTATATTTAGATCTGATCAATGTTCCATTATTTACTTAATATTTCAGATGCATTTACAAAATTAATTAAAATAAAATAAATGGCATTTTTTAAAAAAAATCATTATCTTCAATATCGAAATATGTTTCCGTAATAACCATTTTCAACATTTATAGCAGTTCGTTTTCATTTCAATAAAAACCACTATCCGGCTTATTTGTTTCCTTTTTAGCTTATGTATGTATGTCAAAAGCAAAATTCATAGACTAGTTTCAGCTCCACAAGACAGCGAAGTCAATTATTTAAAACATAATTAAAGATTATTAATGATAAAACGCGAAGATTTTTCATTCATTTTATGAAATATTTTCAAAATAAAGTATCCTTCCCAAAGTATAACAGGTTTCGTTTTTGTATACTTTATTTATAAAGTATATAAGAACAACCATGACCAGACTACACTGACTATGGGTTTTGTCGAAATAAGATTGATCTTTTAGGATTCAATAGCTCAAAAAAATTAGGAGGCCTTGCCCTAAATCCACTCGTAATTACAAATTTTGTATTTGGAATGAAAATTATTTTTTTTTATTATTTTTTTTAATGGCGGGCACTTGGAGCTATTGTCCATTGGCCACAGAAAGTGCCAGAACTGCTAATTCTCTTTTCGTTACCCAGTGGGCACCTGTGGCGAAGCCACGGCGGTGGAACAGCGTCGCCCACGTCACACTACCACAACCCGTTTATAGGGCGGGTCACATTCACACATTCACACACAAAGGAGAAAGGACATAGAACACAGATAGAGGGAAAGAAACATCCATGCCTTGCCCGGGATTCGAACCCAGAACCTTTCTGATGCAAGGACAGTTCCCTGCCCCCTACACAGACTGGTCGGCGGTATGAAAATTATAAGCCGGCGCATGTTCTTCAAAAGTTTTAAGAAGATTATGTCATTCTACTTAACATATAATTTGAAATTTATTTGCTTTTCACTGTTCTTTTGAGCTTATATTTTTATGAGCTTCATGATTTTTTGATCCTAAATTATTGCAAATTATTAGCCATTAAATTAGTCAAATATTAAAAGTGTTAGCGAAATTTAAAAATTCTTAGCCAATAGCAAATCTTAACAATTTCTTACAATTGATTTTTTTATCATAGAAAACTTTAAATCAAAATACAAATTTACTTTAAATTGAATTATTTAATATTTTATATCAAGAGTTATTTTACAGTTGGGTAAGAGTTAAGAAGCAATGAATGGGAAAGAGGATGAATCATATCATATGCGCTCTGTGCGTATATGACATGGAAATGAAAAACTTTTGTGAAGGTGGCAGAAGTAATATTGAAGAGTTTGATGAAAACAGAACGCGTATTAAAATTAGATTATTTTTATTGTATTTAAATTTAGTAAGCAACTGGGTTTTTCAATATCTGCAGGTTTTTCAATATTTTCAATTCTGCTCTTCTTTGCTCAAAATACTATAGATAAAAATATTAATATTTATAATAATGGAGTTAGCAGTATTGTTTGATTGGCACGGGAATGAGAAAGTTTCCACCATTTTAAAACATTAAATATCGATATACTCATGACAAATTATTAATAAATTTTTTTTCTCATTATTTTAAAAGCAATCTGTTGTTGTTGTTTCCAATGCTACTCGCCAATACTACCAAGTCTGCTTGGTGAAATCAAGGCAGAGAGTGCGTTTGTTTTTCAGTGTCGCCACCTATTGCCAAAAATACGAATTCAGCCACACATACGTCACAGTCCTTTTACAGGGCAGACCCATTCATTCATCCATAGATCGTAATTTTGACCTGAACCAGAGAACGATCAATTTCCAATTCAGTTTCCCCGAGGTAAGATTTGTTATGGGAACACGGAGGACTTTGTGACCAGACAGATTTAACGTGCATCAGCCTCTATTTGCTACACGGGGAATCTTCGGATGTCCGGGATCGAACTCGCGACTTATTGAACATGGGCCCAACGCCCTACAAACTACGATATTCCGGCCTTTAAAAGTAATCTAAAACGGGAGTTTTTAAAAAAAAGCAAAATAGGCCTTTTTTTTAGAGTTTGTGTTTTTTAAAATTCGATTAGAAAAGTTTTAATTTTTCTCCGCCTTCTTAATTCTGTAGTTTAAATTATTTGAAAATTTATTTTAGATCAGTGCAACATTTAATTGAATTTCTTTTTTTTTTCTCCAGTTAACTCAGACTTTTTTTTTCCAGAAAAATTAATATCATATTTTTTTTTTTTTGGAAAGTTTGATTACGTTATTATAATTGATACCTGAAAATTTCTCCCTTTTTTGAGAGAAATGGGGATGATTCGATAGGGGAAGACTTTCTTCTATACCAACAGGCTTTAGGCATATTTTCCGAGGTATTTTTTTTTTAATTATTTATTTTGCGTGCGTTGAATTGAATGAAACCACTCCCCAGACGGATTAGTAGTTTGGAAGTTACATGGGTTTCATGTCTAGGAAGTACAAATTTATGCTTGAACCTATTTACGCATATGATACTTTAAACTGGCGAGACATTGTTTCCTGTGTATTTTTTTTTACACTGAATCGAGTGAAGGGAAACAAAAGTTAATAAAGCAAATACTTTAAAAGTTACGAGATTTATTTATTTATTATTTTTTTTTGTATAAAAAAACTTTTGACGCTTATTTATGGATGTCCTTTACACTGCTATCCAGGAACTGTTTGAACATCTAAGGTATATTTTCCGCCGTAATTTTTCACTCTTAATCGAATAAAACAAATACTGAGACGATCGGACTAATAGTTAAGAAACTATAACCATTTTATGTTAAAAAAACACAGTTTTGCAGTTGCATTAATTTACACATCTTATATTATTATACAGATAAGCAAAGTATTGTTCTCTTTGTATTTTTTCTCGTTGAATCGTATAAGAGTAAACACGAATTAAAAGGGTAAATATTTCAAAGTTCTTTTTTTTTTCTTTTTGTATAAAGGGTACTATTTTTAAATTACACTTATTATGAATAAAACTCTTAAAACTTCCAAACTAGAATCATCAATTCAAATTTTTATCTCATTCGTTCATAAAAAATTTCATCGGTCCCAGATAACAAAGTAAAAAGTCATTTCTAAAGTAGTATTTTTTTATACATAAAAATGCTTACAACTTTTGATCTATTCTTTGCATTTCACTTATGTATAGTTTCATTCGATTAAAAATAAAATAAAAAAGTACATAGGAGATAATGCCTCACTTGCTTAGATAGCAATGTCAGGCGCTTAAATTGGTACAAATACAATTCTTTTTTTCGTTAATAAAAGGCGTAGAGCTTCCTAAAATATTAGTCCAATTGCCACAAGATTAATTTCATTGAATTCAGCTAGTGAAAATACATCGGAAACAATGCTTCACATGCTGGTCTAGAAGAAATTCGATTCGCCGGCCAGGTGGCCGAGCGGTTAGCGTGCCTGACTGCGAAGCCATAGGCTGCGGGTTCGAATCCCGCTCTGGGCATGGATGTTTCTCTCTCTATTTGTGCTGTCCTCTGTTGTGTGTGTGTATGATGTGTGAATGTGGCCCACCCTATAAACGGGTTTGTGGCAGTGTGGCGTGGGCAATGTTGCTCGCCTCCGTGACTTTGGTTCACAGGTGCCCACTGGGTAACGCGAAATGAGCAACAATTCTGGCATAGTATAGGCAAAGATTCAAATTCAGTGCCTGCCATTGGATAAAAAAAAAAGAAAGAAATTCGATTCCCTCTTTAACCACACCCATTTCCATATAAAAAGGAAGAAAAAAAGGGGGTGTTGATGTAGTTCATTTACGTCGCACTAGAGCTGCACAATGGGCTATTGGCGACGGTCTGGGAAACATCCCTGAGGGTGATCCGAAGACATGCCATCACAATTCTGATCCTCTGCAGAGGGGATGACACCCCCGCCTCAGTAGCCCGACCACCTGCACGCGAAGTCGAGCTCTTTACGGTAGAACAGTTTAAACGAGGACTAATACCGAACACCCTCGGTCCCTACGCAGACTGATCCAAGTGATCACCCACCTGCACACTGCCTCAGTCAGTGAAGCTTGACTTCGGTGATCTGCTGGGAACCGTGTATTTACGATCAATCCACTGCGGAACAAAAGGAGGGGGGTGAGCGTACAGAGGAGAGTAGGAGAGTTTTCAGATATCAATTATGCTAGCATAATAAATAGCAAAGTTTTTGTCAAAATATCTTGGGTATTAAATTTTCCCAAGTTATTTTAAGTTCATTTTTCACAAGAATTTCACTTTTTTTTTCTAGTGTAATTACTGAACTATTTAGCTATTGTTTTCATTTGTTAAAAAGGTAAAAAAAATTTTCAATTTCCTTTTTTTTTTTTTTTTTTTTTTTTTTTTTTTTTTTTTTTTTTTTGTAAAATTGCGTTGTCGGATAAAACCGGAACTTTTTCAGTCGGACGTGACAATGTTACATTCCACAATATTCCAAGTCGAAATTCCTGGAAGGTTGGATATCCTGTCTCACCTGTAAACGATCGCAAAAGGAACATGATGAAAGTTTCGTATGTGGTTTCTGTTCTATAATCTGATAAACAAATTTAATTTACGATAATTTCAAAACCTATTCCCCATGTCCCTTGATTTTTAAACACTCAATGTAAGAGGGTCTTAATATTAATTTATTGACATAAATAAATATTTTAGTGGGAAAAATATAGAAGGTTCTTTCTCCATTATTTCTAAATAAATCGACCAGGACAGATAAAATCGAGTTTTAACATCCTTCCTTAAAAACAAATTATTTACTCTTCAAAAATATAGTTCTTTTTTTACACTAATTAATTTTTGTTTTTGGAGCTCATGAGCTTTTTTGTTATTCGAATAAAATTTAAGTAATATTATTCAAGTAGTTTCTCAAGAGAAAAAATATCTTAAGAACTCAGTTTTGTCTAACTTTCCCCTATTCACTTTCCTATGACTGGGTGATAAGAAATATCAATAACATATGGTGCTTTGAATGATGAACACGAATTTAAGTGGTTTTCATGCGAGTAACACAATACAAATATAATGAACCCTATTACTGGAATTTCTAATTTTCTGGTGGTTTTACGAAACTTGGAAGAAAAAAACATTCAGTGCTGACGTGAAATATTCTCAGTGGTAGACAGATCATGGGTTAGAGTCCCCTTGCCGTCAGGCTAACCGAGGGAGCTTCTCGTGATCTTCCTCTCCATGTAACGCAAATGCGGGTGAGCTCCATCAAAAAGTCCTCCACGAAGGCAAATTTCTCCCAATACTCGATCCAGGAGTTCCCTTGTCTTCTGGATTGGGTTCAAAATTACAAGGCTACGGAGTCGAACATTAGTAGTCGTAAACCCATAAAATTGGGTCGGCTGTTCAACGACGGTTATAAAAAAAATAAAAAATATAAAAAAAAACTGCCACTAAGGATATTAAGTTTTTTTTCCTTATCTTTTTGTGAGAGAATCTTTACTAGTTATCAATATTCTCATGAAGCCGCAATGATCCAATGTCAACGGAATTAACAGCATATAAACAAATAAATTTATGAAGTAACAGACAAGGCTTTGATTTATTTTTTTATCTTTTGTTTATGATCTACAAATTGAGGCGGGGAAACATGAAAAAAAAAAATACTAAAAAGGAAGCAATGATTCTAAAGAATTAGGGAACCTAAAGTTTTAAGGCATTGTTCTTTAGGTAAAACTGGCGTTTTAATGCTTTTATTTTTATGTTTTTACCTAAATATTTCATTTTTATATTTTGATTATAAAATTTTATTTAGTTAGCTGATAAATATCGAAATACAAAAAACTGTTTATTACTAATAAATTAAAAATTTTCAAGTTTTCCAATAATTGCAGGCTATTTTCCAAAAGTTTCCATGCTTATTCTTACATTTCAAAATTCCCAGGATTTTTACCTCTGAATCCCCTAACCAGAGAATTTATTATTAGTTCTATATAGCTAATATGGATGTCCCTTAGACATTACTAAACACTTAATTCACATCCAACTGCTAACGTTATCTGCTAGTAACATTTTGTATAATGGTTAGAAATAAAAGTTAATTAATCAATTAATTTTTTTCTAAAAATACATAAAAATCTATCTTATTCATGCCCAAATTTATACTATTATTCATAATTAAACTAGTAACCATATTTAAGAAGCAAAGAAAGCAAGATTCAAATAATTGGTCTATAACATTTCCTCACACTAACCAGTCCGTGGAACAGTGCCAGTCTGCGCGATAAATCGCGGATGCGGATTTGTATCGCAATTAATTAAATATTATTTATATTAAAATAAATCTAGGCTCAAAATATTTTTCAATGTAGAGATCATGTGAATGATCAAAAATAAACTGGTGAAAAAGTCCTTTAAGAGCCACAATTTTGTAAATCGGGTTGAGAAATACTGGTCTATAATGCTAGTAATAATAAAATTTATGAACAGTTTTTCAATATATGCAATATGCAATAATATAAAATTTATGAACAGTTTTTCAGTTTATAAGAGGAGGAAGTATCAGAATAAAAATTATTAATAAAAAATCACGTACAATATCGATCAATTCCTAATATTTATTATTTTATATTCTTGAATTTTATCTGAATATGTTCAGGATAGCAATTTATATGAAGTAAGTTATTAACAAGTGAGCCACTTGTCGTGAGGAAGAAACAAGCACCGCTGCCAAAGGCAACCGCGTCAATGGGGAGCAATGTTGAGGTGAGTTTGATAGGGCAGACCAGATGGGTGCTGAAGACGGATGGTAGTTAAATCAATAGAAATAGCAAATACACGAATAAAAATTTCCAGACAGGATATTTATAAAAGTTTGAAAAAATAAGAGCATATTAACTTCTTTTAATTAATTAAATGCAAATATTTATTGATTTAAATGAATTTTGATTTAGTTTGATTTCAATGAATTAATTAATTGATTAATTAAGAATTAATTATGAATTCAAATTAATTAAGATTTATATATTTTTAAAATAAATTATTGGATAGCTGCTTGATAACTTCTAGAAAAATCTGGAAGTTATCAAATAGTTTTTTTAAAAATTTTATTTAATTCTGAATATTTGGTATTGTTTAAAGCACTAGTTTTGTAACAAGGACAGTGGCGTATCTAGGGTATGGCAAGTATGGCGAATGCCATGGGCGCATTATTTCGAAAAGGCGCAAAACCAATCAACATCGACGATTATTTTTTATTAAAAATTTCACTAATTTTTTTTTCAAGTTATGGCAGAATTAGAAAAAAAAAAAGCATACAACATTTAACCTTTCCTCGTTGGCTCGAAAAGAAGACATCGAGATCTTTTGAGGAACTCTTTTTTGTAACTGGGGGAGTGAAGTATGAAAGGGAACCGCTAATAATAAAAACAAAGTAGGTGACGAGCGTTAAACAATTTTAGTCTCCCACTGCTTTAATTTTTTTTCATAACTTCGTTTGAAAACTCATAGACCACCTTAGTTAGGGATAATAGCAGGGCCAAGGTTTCCAGCTCTTTTGCATAACTCGAAAAGCGCGAGAAATCTCCTTCGGTTGTTATATTATATTCAACATTAAAAAAAATGGGGGAAATAAGAAAAAAAAAACATTCCACATACCAACTCTTTTTAAACGACTTGACGTCTGTGTGATAACAATTCATACACGTTTCTGCATTTATTCACTAGACACTTTCTTTCATTATAGTACTTTCAAGTTAAGCAACAGAGGATTCGCAATAAATAAAAAATTTTAATGTTCATGAATACATTCACGATAAATACTAAAATAAATCAGTAATAAAAAGTAGCTTTTTCTTTTCTACTATTATATTTACGACGATTTCGGCAAAAGCCAAATTTTAATTATAATATCGTAATTTAGAGAATAATGCAGAGTTTTTAATAATTACAACTCTTACTCTCTTTACTAACTTTTTGATATACTCCAATAAAAATATTTTTAATATCAGAGAATTTCCTAAGCAATTAACATTTAATGTCCATCAAAATCCTTTGACAAAAAGACTTTTAACCCAGGGGTCTGTCCAGACATTTTGTGAAAGATCAGTTTTTCGTGAAATTGTGAAAAAATTACTCACATTCTTTCAACCAGGGTCCGCTTTTATGAATTTGTGCAAAAAGGATCCGTTATTGCAAAAAAAAAACTTTTTAAAGGAGTTTTTAAATTGTAAAGACATATAAGATTATGCTCAACACTGTAAAATTGTAATTAAAAAAATTAAATTTTAAAAAATAAACAACAATTGCTGCTTCTGTGCTTCTGAATTAGAGATGCAACATACAAACATTTGGTATTTAGCCTATACTGCTAAACGCAGAATATTAATTTCGGACGAATAATGGAAGAATCGTCTGCCGAAGACAAAACTTAATTCGTTTACATCCATCTTTCTTGTTTTCTGCCTTGGAAAGGGTTTATTCTATTAATTAAATTATAATGAAGATAAACAAATTTGTGAAGGTTCCGATTAAAAGAAAAATCATTTTGTGAAGGGTCCATTTTTAAGTTAAAATATTTTGTGAAGGGTCCGTTTTTATGAAAAGATATTTTGTGAAAGGTCCGTTAACGGACCCAAATTTCTCCTAAACAGACCCCTGTAACCCCATAGTTAATTTTATAACTGTCGTTGAACAGCCGACCCAATTCCGCAGCCTTGTAATTTTGAACCCAATCCAGAAGACAAGGGAACTCCTGTATCGAGTAATGGGAGAAATTTTTCTTCGTGGAGGGCTTTTTGGTGGAGCTAACGCGCATTTGCGTTACATGGAGAGGAAGACCACGAGAACCTCCCGCGGTTAGCCTAACGGCAAGGGGACTGTAACCCATGATCCGTCTACAATTGATAATATTTCACATCAGCACTGTGGTTGGTGCAAGCCGGATGCGGAATTCGTATCAACTGGGATTCGAACCCGGTTTCCCTCATTGGAAGGCGAACGCTCTATCCCCTGAGCCATCGCGGCTCCCATGTTTAAATTAAAAGGAATTAAATTTTTTTCCCCTCTAAAATGTAGCTTCTCATTGCTTCACGATATGTCAAAGCTGTACTATAAAAAATTTAAGCTATCGCTGATAAAATGTAAAGACAAAATGTATGCTCATTATTCATTATAGTAAAATTACAGGGAATTTAATTTTTTTCTTTTTTTAGCGTATTATGAATTTCAATTTTTCTACTAAAAGCGAAGAATGAAGCACAAACTTAATGTAAAATTAATAGAGTAAAACGAAAAGAAAATATTTTTTCCATGTATAAACGATGATAAAATAAACAGTTTAATAATGTTCATTTAAAAGGGTTATTCACATGTAAGAGTTATAACTATTTAAGTTCCGAATCTTATAAACAAAGAAGACATTATTTATAAGACTTTATTGAAACTGTAACTCAGAGTCAAACTATAATATTGCACAAATGAAAAAAAAAACACTAAAATAGCCACAAAAAATCATGGTTATATATAAAAAAAAATAATTAACTAAATAACATAATTTAGATTACAAAAGTATAGATTATGTACTAGCATTAAGAATGTATATTGTAGAATTGTGTGGAATGTGTATTGTAGTACTATGTATGATGTTATAACTCTTGAGAAATATATTGATATAAGTCACTGCCTTTTTCCTCGGCAATACATAACGTATTTATTTAAAATCGTGTCCTTTTTTATAATAAGAACAGAAAACAAATCCTAAAAATAATATTTATTGATTTCGTTTATTTAAACTAGTTTACTTAGACATTCATTTAAATTTAAAATAATTTACTTGGAAAAAATGCTTTTCTACTTAGGTTATTTGATATTATTTATGTATTTGAAAATGCTATCTGTAAAATTAAATTATAGTAATATAAGCTGAATCTTTAAATTTAAAATATTTATCTATATGAAAAAAATTAGTAGTACAACAGACTAAAAAAATGAAAGGCGAACGAAAGAAACTTTGGAAGTTCTAAAGGAGAGCCATCCATTTCTGGGGAGGAAATGGATGGAACCCCTTCAGGCAGAAAAACCAGATGACCAGAGGGATGACTTGAGAGATGTGAAAACCATGGGGTGTCCCAGTCTAGCTTAGACTAATTATTCTGTAGTGAAATGCTTGTAAATCTTCAATTTTATCAGGGGTTAAAATCTCTTTGAAAAACGTTTTCGGAATCTGCTGAATAGATTTCAAATAGAACCCCTTCTATAAATTAGCGTAAATCCTTCCACAACAGGAGATTTTTGCCACCCATGGTGGGAATCACCTCCACTAAAGTGTGAAATACTGAAAATAGGAGGTTCCTCTGCCTCGCTCAACAAATAATTTAAACCAATGAAACGATTTAATAATGAATACACCCCACTATTTTGAAAAATAAAGGACAGGCGTTATAAGTAGTTAGGCGCTCATACAAAAAATGCTGCTCGTTTTAGTTAATATTTCAAAATTTAGGACAAGAAAATCAAATATTTGAAGCCTTTAAATTTTTATAATCTATTTTGATGCAGCTTCTGGGCTTTTATAGTTGATTCATTGATTTAAGAGAACAACGTGTACTACAAGGATTTTCTTTGATTGTAAGTAATCATTTCCTAAATATTTAAACTAATGCATTATACTTTCCCCTATATCTTTCATTTTATTTCAGATTATAATTTTCTTCCTTTAAAAAAAAAAAAAAAAAAAAAAAAAAAGAGATTAAAGAATTTTTTTTTAAATTTTATAAGTCTTTTACAATACATATCACTTACATTATATTTATATCACTACATATTATATTACTTGAAAAAAATTGTTATACTGTTTTTAAAACAATACAGTATTTTTCCTTGTAAAATTACCTTTTCTACAATATAACATTTTTCCTTGTTAAATTACCTTTTTTTAAAACGATGTAAAAAATGTATACCTTACAATTTAATTTTTTTAGGATTATAAATAAAATAATAAATATTTACGAAAAGTTATTTTTTAACAAACGACCTTTATAATTCTGGGAAACTTTTTTAAATTCTATAGGAAAGCTCTCGAGTTACTTCTCATATTGCGGCTACCCCGAATACTTAGGGGTACAGAAATCCAAATCAGTAGAAAAAATGGCATGTTTATTCAGAAAAAGTACGTTTTAGTGTCTGATTTCGTAACTTGAAATATTGTCCCTGCATTTATTAATTAGCATATTTTAAGTCACCTCCTTGAACCATTGACATGAGAAGAACGTGAAGATCTGATTATTATATCAAAAGTTATCAGGGTAGTCCGTTTATTTATTTTATTTTTTTGCGCACTGAACGTCTTAAAACTTATAATTCAAATCTGTTTAATTTTTTTTCTGCTTTTTCTCTAATTTGTTCCATTCTGATGCGAAGAGAATTTTTCATAACTTGATTTTTTTTTGGTCTACTTCTTAACTTTTTGCCTTTTTTTTCCAATTATTTCTAGATATTCTTAAACTAAGACGACAACTTCCTCTAATTTATTTCTCATTAAAGAATGTATTATTGTCGCTTTTTTGTCTAGAGTTCTGTATTTAATTATATTTATATTTTTTCTTATTATCGGTTATTATATAATGTTTGTACAACTTAATTATATTAAGAGCATCGGTTTTTTTGTAAATAAAAAACTAACCAAATTATAAAATTTGATTGTAGCTATTTTATTTGTAATTGTCATAACAAATCGCAATTATTTACACTGTGATCTTTAATGAATTTATTATATCACGATGATTTTATTGTTTTGGTATTATCAAAGCATGATTATGTTTAAAAACAATCAATTTCATTCAGTTTAAATTTGGGAAATAATGGGTAATAATCCGGTTATGTTATAGTTCTTCTTTAACCCAGAGACATTTCTTGCGTGTGAGTATTTTTGTTGCCTAATTATATTTGTTGCTTAATTAAACAAATTGTTAGAATTTTTATTGACAGTTGAAGAAACGCAAGAGAATCTTCTTTAAATATGATAAAGGAGACTTTTTTTATTCCTAACTAATGCTAATTTCGAACACACGTGAATGCATCACAATTAAAAAGAGATAATTTTATTGTTATAGTTAATTTTTATTTATTTATTAATCTATTAAAAAAATGCAATGCAATCTTTTTGGAAAATTTTATAACCGTTGTTGAACAGCCGATCGAATCGTTTGAATTTGCGACTGCTAATGTTCAACTTCGCAGCCTTGTAATTTTGAACCCAATTCAGAAGACAAGGGAACTCCTGTATCGAGCATTTTGGAGAAATTTGCCTTCGCGGAGGAATTTTTTGATTGAACTAATTTGCATTTGCGTTACATGGAGAAGAGGATCACGAAAGCTTCCCGCGCTTAGTCTGACGGCAAGGGTAACCAATGATCCGTCAAGGAGGATATTTTACGTCAGCACTGTGGTAGGTGCAAGCCGGAAATCGTGTCGAGCAATCATTGCAGGGAATCGAGCCCGGCTCACCTCGTTGGAAGGCGAATGCTCTATCCCCTGAGCCACCACGGCTCTTTTTGCAATATTGCCAAAAAGGCTTAAATACTTCAAACTATGCTTTTATTTAAGAGATTATGAATATTTTAGGAAGGGCGCAAGTACGAGATTTGCCATAGGCGCTTCTTTCCATAGATACGCCTCTGATGGGCAGCCCTGCAGGATTCATGGTGTCAATTATCTCCAGCACTACTTCACACATTGATCAAATCCATGCCACGTCGTGTTATATATATATATATATATATATATATATATATATATATATATATATATATATATATATATATATATATATATATATATATATATATATATATATATATATATATATATATATATATATATATATATATATATATATATATATATATATATATATATATATATATATATATATATATATATATATATATATATATATATATGTAACATAAAAAGCTTCAATTAATCTTTTTATGTTAGCTTCTTTGCTATAAAACAACTCCTACTTTATCCCTAATTAATTATTCTATTTGAAATACTTTCTCACACTTTTAAAAGCCACATCCTGTTCTTAAATCTATTTTTGGCTCAACTATGCATTTAATTAAGAGCAGTACATTTTTCCCTTTGCTCTTGTGTGGGAAACGTTCGATCTATCTCATAAACCAATAGCAACTACTAAGATTTCCCTCTTTCCCTAAATAAGACATTTTACGGATTTTACTTTGCAAGATTTTCCCTAACATATAACCAAGGAGCGCAACTTTTCGTGTGGACTTTTACTCTTTCTCATGACTGCTCTTGTCTAATAATTAATAAATAAATTTTGTACCCTCCTTCCCGACCTATGACCTGTTTTAATCCTTCCACTCGGCAGCGACGTTATAAGTCGACAGGATTAAACGGTCGGGAACGGGGTACGGTACATCAATGATATGGAATATCTCTCATTTAAAATTAAATAAATCAACTTCGGAAGAGGGTACTTCAAAAATATGGAATAACTTCAAATCATTTATTCAAATGGACATTTGGTAAATAAGCAGTCAAATTTTTCTTCAACTTATGGCAATAATTAATTCATCCTGTATCTTCATCAAAAAAAAAAAAAAATAATAATCTCTTCAATCATCAAACGTTTAGTTTATTATAAATGATACCTACGCACAGTGGAACAAAACGATCATCGGTTTTCCATATGTCTATGCTGCATATTTTGTCTACGTTCCTGAGACTACTAGAAAGCTGAGCTTCAATTTTCTTCCTTGGACTAAAAAGAATAACTGCATCGAACTCCTGATAATTAAAATGTTTTATTGAAACCTTATCCCTTGGAGAAAGCGTTGATTTTGCCACTCATTAGTGCTGAGCTGGATTTTATCGTCGATGAATTGTTTTCATACCCCGGAGTGGTTTACGATGGTCTCCTTAGATGTCGACATTCCCTCCCAACTCAGAACTCAAAGAAAAATAAGCTTCAATTTCTCCTTCACTACTGGTGATAATTAATGATTCATCTTAACGAAGAAACAAATTTTTTCCCTAGCAGCTCTCGTCTTTGCTTTTGGAATTGTGTTCACGGAATTTCAACGCACTTTCATCGCTAATGTTGTGGTTTTCAAAATATCTTGGACTAATTCGAACATTTTCACGTATCCTTTGAGTTTATTTTATTTTACAATTCTCATAAAACAATTTCTTAAATTTTTATTGATTATTATTTTAATTTTTTTTCCTCATTTTTGATGTTTCAAAGTGAAACTGCTTTTTATATATTAATCGTGTTTACTGTTGAAATTTTTTTTCTTGAAATATTTATTTTCAGTGAATTGATTGTCATAAGAATTGTTTCGAGAAATTATTTTCAAATTTATTGTTTTATGTGTTACAGCTTCTATGATTTATTGATTAGTTTAATTTATATTTTTTTGTTTTACAGTGATTAGGGTTTACATGAAAATGCCATTTAAATTTTTTTTTCTCTTCGTAATGCAACTGCAATAAATATTGAGATTCAATTTTAATATATGAATGCAATTACGGTGTGGCAAAAATTAAATCAAGAAATGTTAAAACTAATGCAAATAGTTTGGAAAAATGAATAAAATACTTGTTGTTAGAATTTAAATTGAAGTACAACCAGACATTAATGCTTTAGTTCAACGTTGGTAAATAGTTCATAGCTCAGTTCTAGCTCAGACATTTCCATAGACAAACAACATAAAGATAGGAAAATGATCAAACAAAAATTGAAAAGTATTAGTAACCAAATTCACTTCAAAAACACGTTAGAAATAGAAATAAAAATATTTCAATTCCCTAACAATTGTGACAAATTAAATTATCAATTAAGATCTCTGCACAAAAATTACTTTAAATATCCAAACTAAAATTTTGAAAAGAAAAAAAAAATTATTTATGTCCAAGAAAAAAGAAAGAAAGAAAGATAGAAATGAAAAAAAAAAAAAAAAAAGGTAATTTGCAAATAAACCTTGCTTGCACTTCAGATTAAAAATAAGGAAAATAGCTAAGTCAGTCAAATTTTAAAAACTGATTTACCTTAATACCATATTAAATTTGAAAGCTTTGTTTTGGATTTCAATTAGTGATAAATTGTGTTAAACGGGTTGTAATGTAAAATCTGAGAAGACTGATCACCTTTTCTGATTATAAAAGCAATTTGTCTTTACATTTTTCCTGAAATCCGGGTTAATAATTGCAATAAAAATACCAAGAAAGAAAAAAAAAAGAAAAAATGTTACAGAAGGCAAATTTTGGACATAGAAAAAATAAAATAAAAAGAAATTTTTTTTCGGATATTTAGCTATTAAAGTGATAAATATGTAAGGTAAATAATAAATAAGGTGAAAAAAAGACAATACTGAAGTCTTGGTCTTCAGAATAACAACTACTGTGAGATTTTTTATTTTATTTTGTTTTCAAACAAGGTAAACAATACTCAAATCTAATTTCAGATTGAAATTTTTCCTGTAAAACTGTATTTTGCATTTTGTGTTTTACATTTTAAATTACACATTTCTCATTTCTAACAAATGTTTAAAAAATTTTGTCATCATGATTGAAGAGTTAACTTAAATAGTTTTTTATGAAGAATACTTCTTATAGTGAAAAAGCTGTGTTGTGATTTTTAAACAAAAGACTTTTGAAACTGAAAAAACTGTTAAGTCAAAAAAACTGTTGAAAATGAAAATTTTAAATTTGCTGATGATGCTACTATAGATTTTTGATTGTGTTAAATTTTTTACAATGAGAACATATGTAAATGTTTTATAATTTATATTACTTTTATATATTGTTACCATTACAAATTTGGTTATTTTATTTGTACTTCTACCATAGGGAAGATTTTGCAAATAGATAATTTCAAAATTTTTGGTTTGTAACTAAACAATTTTGGCGAAGGGGGATGTAACATAAAAAGCTTCAATTAATCTTTTTATGTTAGCTTCTTTGCTATAAAACAACTCCTACTTTATCCCTAATTAATTATTCTATTTGAAATACTTTCTCACACTTTTAAAAGCCACATCCTGTTCTTAAATCTATTTTTGGCTCAACTATGCATTTAATTAAGAGCAGTACATTTTTCCCTTTGCTCTTGTGTGGGAAACGTTCGATCTATCTCATAAACCAATAGCAACTACTAAGATTTCCCTCTTTCCCTAAATTAAGACATTTTACGGATTTTACTTTGCAAGATTTTCCCTAACATATAACCAAGGAGCGCAACTTTTCGTGTGCACTTTTACTCTTTCTCATGACTGCTCTTGTCTAATAATTAATAAATAAATTTTGTACCCTCCTTCCCGACCTATGACCTGTTTTAATCCTTCCACTCGGCAACGACGTTATATATATATATATATATATATGAAATAACGGTGGATCCACATCGATATTTTTTAGTTAATTACAAGTCAAAACAGCATGATTAATGAGTCCATGTTGAGCATAATCTTTTTTATTTAGTAGCGATGGTGAAATAGCAGTTTAACCCCTCTCCAAGCTGGAGAGGGGAAACACATATCCCGTCTAACTAGACGTAGTTTCGTTAGGCATTATAAACAACAAAAAGCCAGGCAAAAACATTGCTCCTGCGATTTATAGAATGATTAAAAGTAGTGAAGAGGCCAGTCATCATTGCCCTTTTTGTATTCTTACGCCTCATCAAATTTATTTATTACTCATAGCAAATCGTTTAATCTTTCCTTATATGGAAGTGAAAGATCTTAAAATAACTTCTCTTTTGAAATATAAATCTAATTATTATTCATTGGCATGGTTTTAGCCTTGAAGTCCCAAAATAGAATTTCTGCCCTTATCCTTTACCAAAGATATTTTATGAAAACGAATGAAGTTTTAATGATTTTATTAATACAAAAGTATTTAATTTTTGTATTACATCCCCCCCCCCAAAAAAAAAACATTTTTTTTGGTAAGCCAAAAAAAAAATAATAATAAAATTTAGAATACTATGAATTTATAAAATTTACGTTGGTATGACTGTCCTCTTTCCTACTATAAGTAACATTTTTCCACTATGTGAAAAAAATTATTTACAGCAACAATAATAAAAACATAATAATACACTTTATCTGTTTAGTGAACTAAACAGAAAGAAAAAATTAAACATAAATTTATAACTTTTCTATTAAACTTTTCAAAAATTTTTCCACACAAAAATATAGAAAATTTTTATGCAAAACTAACTGGACAACAAGTGTCATTTAATCAGAATTTAAGATTCTGTGTGGTTAATGGGGTTTTTTACTAGATGAAATTCTGTATTCCCCGTTTTAATGGAGAAAAACAGAGTTTCATGAAGCACTGTGAAATTGAGAGATCCAGACTGGATAAAACAAAAATAGTTTAGAAAGTTTTTTCTCACTGTGTTGAGAAAAAAAAAAGTTCAAGTTACTTCGCCCTCACTTCCAACTGATGCTGAGGTAAACATCTCCACACAACGCGATTCGGATCTCTCAAAAATATAGGGATTACTTCTTCCCATGAAGAAAGTAAAAACTTTTCTGTTGGTGACTATTCATGATTTAATTTTGACATTTGTGGGTTGTGATATTTCCTAAGCTTTGAAATATGTACTATTTCAAAATTTTGTTTACTCAAATTATTCTTTTTATTCATTTTGGAATTAACTTCTGAAATTTTTTGAAGAATTTTATACGGTCCACTGAAAGGAGGTGACAACTTCCTCGTATTAGGATAAGTAAATTCTTCAAACAGAACTAATTCATCATTTTTAAAGTCTATATCTAAAAATCTAGCATCATAATAAATTTTATTTCTTTCATGATATTCTCTAGTTCTTTGAATTGCTATTTTTTTAGCTTCTTCAACAGGTGGATAGACTTTTTCATTTAAGGGATTTTCGTAGGGGAGTCTACCATGCATGAGGTATGCAGGTGGAAATTTTGTTACAGAATGGGGAGTTAAGTTATTAACTATATCTTTTAACAAAACAGGCCAGGGAGTTTTAGTAGGTTTTTCATTAATTTTACATTTTAATCGGGTAATTATTGTTTGACCAAGGCGTTCAGCCTTGCCATTAGACTGCGGTTGTCAATAATTGTTGAATTTTATTATGTTTTAGAAAATTTTTAAAATGAGAAGAAGTAAAGGCAGCGTTTCGATCACTCAACAAGGATTTAGGGATTTGATTTTGAAAAATTTGATGCAAAAAATTTGTATAAGTTTCTGAGCTAATGGATTTTGATGCAAAAGCCCAAATGTAGCGTGTAAGATGGTCAATAATTAAAGTTAAATATTTTTTTGTTGAATTATAGTAATTTAAACCACCAACACTATCTATTGCTAGTAAGTCAAAAGACTGATTAACAGGGGGTAAGGATTGTAATAATCCAAATCTTTTTTGCTGTGGTTTTTTATTTAATTGGCACGTATGACAATGTTTACAAAATTTTGTTATATCTGAAGTTATGTTTTTCATATAATAAACAGGGGTTATTAAGTTAATCATTTTCTGAACTCCTGGATGATTAAATTTATCATGAGCACTTTGCAGAAGTTTTAATCTTAACGAAAATGGAACTATTTTAGTAAAATTTTTCTTACGTACGCACAAGACATTATTGATATCAACAAATTTACCTTGTAAGTTATCTTTCCTTTGAGCTTCCACAATTTCACTCAAGTTTAACAGATTTGAAACATGAACATTATTATTTTCACTATTACTTTGGACAATTGAATGTGTTGCATCTCTCGAAAGCCAATCTGCTTCAAAATTAGCAGAGCCTTTTGTGTATTTAATATTATATTCATACATACTTAACAATAATGATCATCTAAATAATCTACCTTTTAAATTTTTAACATTTCTTAGCCAAACTAAAGCAGAATGGTCAGTATGTATGGTGAATTTTTGTCCAAAAAGGTAATGATGGAATTTATTTAGAGAATCGACAATAGCAAGACATTCTAAATTCTGTAATTGCATAGTTTTTTTCATAGCCCCTTAATGAACGAGAATGAAAAGCTACAGGATGCAATACACCATATTCATCTGTTTGTTTTAGCACAGATCCAATTCCAACTAACGATGCATCAGCAAAAAGATGACATTCATGATTAGGGTTAAAAATTTTCAAAATTGCTTTACAAATAATAGCATTCTTTAAAAGTTCAAAAGATTGTTGACATTTTTCTGACCACACCCATTTTACATCTTTCTTTAACAAGTTATTTAAAGGATGTCGAATACTTGCATAACTATCAATAAATTTATTGTAAACATTTATTGATCCGAGAAATCTTTGCAATGATTTTACATTTTTAGGGGGCAATAATTTTTTAATCACTTCAATATTATGGTTATCGGGTGATACAATTCCATTTTTAATTTCATATCCTAAAAATTCTATTTGTTTTTGCAAAAATGAACATTTTGAAAGTTTTAATTTTAAGTTTTCTTGTTTACAAATATCAAAAATCTTTTTAAGATGGGTTAAATGTTCATCATAAGAATTAGAAAATATAATGATATCAAAGTAGTTTGTAGCAAATTTAATTTTATGTTTATTTAAAATTCTACGAACTGTACGTTGAAAAATGCTCGGGGCATTTTTCCAGCCAAAAGGTAATCTTAAGTATTCAAATAGACCGTTGTGAGTAGCGAATGCTAATTTCTCAGTGTCATCAGGATGAATACGAACATGATGATATCCCTGTGATAAATCTATTTTAGAATAATAACTACTATTAGACAATTTTTCTATTAAAGTTTGTATTAAAGGTAGAGGTTCAGAATCTGTTTTTGTAATTTGATTTAATTTCCTAAAGTCAATACATAAACGACTCTTTTTATTTTCATCTTTTTTAAACACTAAAGTTATTGGGGCAGCATAAGGGGATGAACTTTCCTTTATAATGTTATTTTTTAACAATTCCTCTATTTGTAAATCAATTTCTTGTTGTTGTTTTGGGGATGTTTTGTACGGCCTTAGAGATATAGGTAAATCTGAGGTTAACCTGACTCTTTGCGGTTCCATTCTGATTTCTCCTACGTCATGTTTATGTTTTGCAAAAATATCATCATAACTTTTTAAAATTTCTTTTAAGTCCACATTTTTTTATCTCGCTCTCATTTTTTATTTTTTCGTTGATATTAACCTGATAATGTGTGCACCCATTACCTGGATCTATCTTCGAATCATTTGAAATTTTTGGAAATTTTTTCTTTTTCCTATTTTTCCTTTTTCTTTTATTTTTGTTACCCTTTACATTATTTTTTTCAATGTTTACTTTTACTGAAACATCTTTAACTTTTATTTTTTCAACATTTTTAATCTTAACATTTTGAGAATTTTGCTGTCTAATGTGCAAAGATAAATTGTCACTGTTAGAATTAGCAGAGGTGATCAATCTCTTACAAAACTGAGTAACAACTGGCCCGACACAATCAATAAACAAACAAAAATCTTTGCAAGTCTGCAACCCAAGTAATGCATATGGTAAATCAGTATCAATTACAAAAAACTTAACTGAATTAACAATTTCGCCTATCTTAAGGGGAAACTCACAACTTTTGTTAAGTGTTAGTTGTCCTTTCGTTTGGGTAACATTTAATTCCTCACATTTTTTAATAGGAATATTTAATTTTAACACCAAATCTTTTGGTATTACATTTAATGTTGACTCGGTATAAACATTCAATAATATCTCTTTGTTTACCTTTTTATTTTTATTTGGTTCTGGACGTCCCTTTAGGTATTTATTTTTCACTTTATATCCATTTAGGTATTCATTTTCAACTTTATATCCATTTAGGTACTCATTTTCAACTTTATATCCATTTAGGTACTCATTTTCAACTTTATATCCGGAAATTAGTAATTGCTATTGATTACTTGTCATATTTTGAACGTTCACATCAACCACATTATTAGGGTTGTTTACACACGTGGAGCCCATGTGAAATTGATTCAAAAGTCCTTTCTTTGAGCAATATTTACATTGATTTAATGGGTTCTCCTGTGTTGTATGATGTATTTTGGGTTTAGTCACATTTGGGGTTACATTTTTTTTTTAGGACAAGCCGGGGCTTTATGTCCTGGTGCATTACGCTTAAAGCACTTAATAGTAGTATATGGGGCACTATAAACCCGGAGCGTCAAGAGGTGCTTATTTCTGCCTCACTGGAAGTGAAATCTTTTTGTCGGTGGCAACACCTGACAGGATGTGCTTATTTCTGCCCGCTTGCTCATTTCTGCCCTGTTTTAGTTTCAGTTTCTGTTTTTAATTTAGTTTCGTTTTAAATAATATTTTCATTTATCAGTTTTTGAGGGTGGCATAACACTTATTAATATTATTTTACTTGTTTAGGGTGGCAATACTTATGAAGTTTGTTATTCTGACGCATGTTATGAAGTAATGACGTCATCTTTTATTACATAATAAGTAAATAATATCATGTTTTTACTCTAGTGGCGCCATCTATGTGGGAATGTTAGAAATAAAATAACATTAAATCTATTTTAATATTTAAATCTGTTTCATTATTTAATTTAAATATAATTAATTCTGAGGACCGAACTCATCATGTGGTGATAAGAGATAACGATAAATAGAGGTGACAAGAGTAAAGTTTTTCATTCATCATGGATCTTTTGAAGTTCAAACATCCTTTTACAGCTGTCCTCGCAGGTCCAACAGGTAGTGGTAAAAGTTATTTCATAAAAAAATTGATTGAAAACCAAATGATACAGCCTTTCCCAAATCACGTAGTATGGTGTTATGGTGTTTATCAAAAATTATATGATGAGATGCCTAATGTTGTTTTTCACGAAGGACTTCCATCCGATTTTAATCAATATTCAGATGCATTAATTGTGATTGATGATCTCATGAGTGAATTGGGAAATGATCCTCAATTGACGAAATTGTTTACAAAATTTTCCCACCATAAATCTCTTAGCATTATTTTTGTGGTTCAAAACATTTTTCATAAAGGAAAGGAAATGCGAGAAATATCCTTAAATGCTCATTATCTTGTATTATTTAAGAATCGAAGAGATCAATCGCAAATTACACATTTAGGACGTCAATTGTACCCTCGAAAAGTTAAATTTTTTCAAGAATGTTATGCAGATGCTACATCAAAACCTTATGGCTATTTACTCATTGATTTAAAGTGTGATACTGAAGAATCTTTACGCATGCGTACTGGAATGTTTCCTGGAGATACTTATGTGTACCAACCTCGATAACTTCATTTAAACTCTGAATTTCAAAGAAATTATACGTCAGCTATAGTCATTGATTTTGAAGGTTTTCAATATTCATCAGGGACCTACATTGTCAAAGAACTTTTCATGCCGTGAAAGGTAATCCCATCACCGGAGTATGTACATTCCAACCACCATTCCCGTTCGAAGAACTTCCAACATAGCAGAAAATAGAGTATTCTTGGATAATTAAAAATATTCATCAAATAGATTAGAACCAAGGAGAATTACCTCACATTAAATTTCATACTATGTTGACTTTTTTGTGTGATATGTATTCACATATCTATGTCAAAGGACTCGAGAAATGGCATTTTTTTAGAATTTCTAACTGTCAGAGTGTGTTACAATTTAGAATATTTTGGCTGTCCTAAAGTAGATGAACTGACACCAACTTTTTCTTCGTGCACTGTACATTCAACAGATTTTAAACATTGTGCTCTCGTTAAGGCGAATGCATTTTGAGTATTTCTACAAGACCTATAAATAGGACAAGCACTTGGAATTCAAATCATTTGAAGGTAAGATGTCCGTATGTAATGAGCGAACATTAGAGCTCATGAAATTGCTCTCTAAAACTAAACATTGCAAGCCTCTTCTAAAAAAGTGTTCAAAAAGTGAAATAAAAACTTTGTGTGAGTGTGTATTGAATGTATTGTGTGGTAATATACCACTCACGAAATCTCAGAAAAATAAATTAGCTCCTCATAAAGAAAGTTTAAGAAAACTTTCTAAGAAGAAATTGCCATTGTATAAGAAGAAAAAAATTCTTGTACAGAAAGGAGAAGGATTTTTATCATTTTTATTACGTGTAGCTATATCTGTCATTAGCTCTTTAATTCATGGAGTACAGTAAGAAATTTGTGTTGGTTCCGGAGGATAGAGTACAAGTAGCGGAACACTTATCACAATTGGATCGACAAATGAAAAATATTCTACAGAAAAAGGACTTAGCAGATGACGAGAAAGCAACTCTGTATTTACAAATATTGCAGAAGTATACCCACTTTTCAATTTTGAGACCGAATATACCAGAACCTCAAACCGATCAGCATGAAATTCCGAACATAGACGATCCTCTAGTAGAGTCTGCAGAAGAGATCTCTTCAAATGTCAAAAAAGAAACTGAAGATTTGGAGGGAAAAATTCTAACAGTTGTTCCAGTTCGATTTCAAGAAAAAGCTAAAGATGTGTATCAATTCTTAAAAAATAATGAATCTCTCCTTTGGAACACTAAAGATGAAATTATTCATGAAGATAAAGCTGTTCCTGGAAGTAATATAGTAAATCTTATAAATGACTTTTTGCGAAATAGAAAATCAGCTCCAGTGGGGAGAAATGTAATTTTAAAAACACTAAATGATGTTCGGTTACCAGCCCATTTAGATGTAAATAAAAAATTGTATAGTAAAAATAAAATTGTTAAGAAACCTATGATGTATGCTCGCAGAAGTGCTTGGGCGAAACTTTGAATAAAATGTTATTTATTTTATTAAAATATATTTTGTCTTTATTGATCATTTTCACAGGTGAAAAAGTTTATATTATCAAGAAAAAATTACACCCTTTAATAATTAATATAATAAGTTTTAGCCTTGAAGTCCCAAAATAGAATTTCTACCCTTATCCTTCACCAAAGATATTTGATGAAAACGAATGAAGTTTTAATGCTTTTATTAAGACAAAAGTATTTAATTTTTGTATTACATATATATATATATATATATATATATATATATATATATATATATATACACCGAAGTGCCATTACATTATGATCTCCCTCCATCTATAACAATGGGCTCGCCCAGGGACATTGTTTTCATGGGGCACATTAGGACCCATAATCCTCATAGAACAATCCGTGACGTCTGTAAGCTACATGAACATAGTTGTGGACCAGGTTCACCCATTCATGGCAACAGTTTTTCCTGCGGGGGATAGTGTTTACCAACAGGAGGATAATGCACCATGTCATATGGGTCGAATCGTCATGGATTAGTTCGAGGAACATTCCAGTGACTTTCAAGTCATGTCTTGGCCCCCAAATTCACCTGACCTTAATCCAATAGAGCATTCCAATAGAGCTACTGTGAAAACCAAATTCGTGCTGCCATGCTACCCCTCACAATGT
Source organism: Parasteatoda tepidariorum (assembly GCF_982258835.1). NCBI lineage: Eukaryota > Metazoa > Arthropoda > Arachnida > Araneae > Theridiidae > Parasteatoda > Parasteatoda tepidariorum. The sequence goes on from NC_141763.1 coordinate 82,860,822, forward strand.
GAGGGAATTGCAGGAGAAGTTGGTGAGCGCTTGGTACCAGATACCTATGACTACCTATCAGCCCCTTGTGGAATCAATGCCACGGCGGGTGCTAGCAGATTTGAGGGCTAAAAGTGGTCCTACATGTTATTTGCAGGGTGGTCATAATGTAATGGCTCTTCGGAGTATATATATATATATATATATATATATATATATATATATATATATATATATATATATATATATATATATATATATATATATATATATATATATATATATATATATATATATATATATATATATATATATATATATTATATTTAATCTTAAACTTTACTCTCAAAGGTTACTATTATAAGTCCGAATGACGCAAATGCTCCAATGATAGCAAAAAAATTAAGTTTTGTAAAACAGAAAATATTACACCCTGATAATATAACAACTGGCTGATTCATTAAATCTTTCAAAACTAAGTCTGATAATGAAATAAAATCCGGCTTAATTTTCATCATAAGTTTAGCGTATTTCATATGATAAATATTTTTGATATTCCTCATTTGAATTGGTATTTCACCGGCGTAATGATAAACCGAAAGAAGAGTAAGGGTAATGGATATTACAGAGAAGCTGGCCTCAAGAAACAGAAGACTCTTGGTGATAGCTGAAAGATTAACATCAGTGCTTGTAAGAAAGAGGCCGAATATAGAAAACATAAAACATATACACGACAAGCACTGCATACAGATAACACTCGAAAAAGTTTTTTGAATTTCTTGCAATGTTTCAAGAACTTGCAAATATCTCATTGCAAATTCTTTTTGACGCGAGAAAATTGAAGAAACTTTGAATGCTATTTCCATATCAGATTGAAATCTTGATAATGAGATGTTAGCGTACCGACAGCATGTCCAATATAAGCAGAAGCTTGTTAAAGTGCTAAATAATGTCACGAAACGATGTGTAAAAAATTTGAAAAAGTATAAAGATTCAGTTAAATCTTTATTGGGAATATCAATATCGTACATCCAATATTTAACAGTTCCTTTTTTGAAATCATAGTCAGAAGCTCCACACATTGTAGTATAAAACAGCCCTGGATAGATAAAAACTAGTGACATTAAAACTATTGTCGTTATTCTTTCCTTAAAATTTATGGCACTCATTCGCCTTAATTGTGTAATTTTATCCAAGCTGGCAAATACATTATTTATAATTTTGCTTTTTCTTCTTGAGCCATGCCATGTAAGCAAATAAAGAATCCAACCAAATATATCAGCACATTTGACTCTGATATCATCCTTGCCTGTGTAGGAGTAATACAGTTGTAAAGTAATCATATCCACGCACGCAAAATGAAATAAAATAAAAAATACCGAAGATAAGGCTCTTAGAGGTTTAGAGTCAGATTTTACAATTCCACAAGCAGCAGCCATATCTTATACTATAATACGAGGAATGGTTGCCAAGTCGAAAATCGCCCCAGAATTAATAAACTCCGGTAAACTTGGGGGTCTGGGGTTTTTGGCCACGAGGAATCGATTGGCGCCGGTTTTGAAGCGCTACGGTCGAGCAGTTCGGAGTTACAGATAGGATATTTTCAAACTTTATTAGTTCGCCATAATGGCTATAGATACTTTTCTCCACTCTTATAAATGTATGCTAATGCGAACCTTACAATTGAAATATTAATTTTCGACAACTTAAACCAATAATATACGAAAGAATTAATAATTTAATTGTAAGGTTCGCATTAGTTTACATTTATCAAAGTGGAGAAAAGTTTAACTTTTGTGTTAAAATCACCGTCAACAAAGTCCGACATTTCAACATTCATCAGATTTCAAGCTACATTTTCAACATGCAGAACGCACCTCTACATGAAATTCTTCAAGGAGCCGGAATTTTGGAACAACAAGCGATCAACTCAATTCTACCCGCAAATGGACAACTAGAAGATACCGTCATTGTCAGAACGCTTATCCATTACGCCGAACAAGCTTACCCGACCGTCAAAGTTGCCGTACTTCACCCTGAATTTGTCGCACGCTTCTACGTTACAACAGTGGATGGCGCTTATGAAGGAATGGCTCTTCTCAACGATATCAGCGACCAGAACAAGGCTTCCAACTATCTATACGGCGTTCAACAAGGATTCGACGTGCTACTCATTCCCATTCACAAGAGAGCTCAAATGGATAGAGGCGAGCACTGGATGCTAGGAATTTACGAAGCAAGCTATGGAGAACGTCAACTATTAGTCTGCGATCCAGTCGACAACCCGCTGCCCATCGATGCCGTTTTGAGAAAAATACTGCGACACGTTTTGAATACCGTTGTTACGAATGAAAAGCTGAAAGGATGCACCAAGATGATGCGTCTTCCTGCGGAGTTTACATCGTCTTTTATGCTCGACAATACCTCTCTCATCGACGCCTTTTCCTGGACAAGAATTTTCAAGAAGCGGATGAACGGAAGCAAATTTACGAATTCGTTGTGAACAGTGTCTTTAATTGTATAATTTTTTGTTATCAATTACATTTTATTTCCTATGACTTTTCAAACTTTACCTTTGTATAGAATAGTTCCCTTTCCAAACTTTGTTTAGATAGTTCACAATGGTGCACTTTAACCGGCTATCTTTTCACCAATGGTTTCCACAAATTTTCTTATGGCATGTATTGTTTTGATAAATCACAATTGAAAATTTAAATCTTCGAGTTAGCTTCGATACCTGTTTTCTCCGAGCGGAGCTCGGTCACCCGCTGGTGAAGTAAAAAAACAAGTTCTTTACTTTTTATATTATTGTTATACATTTTAAGAAACACGTATTTTTTTATTCTTTTTGATATGAAATTGAAATGTTTCAAACTCAAAGAGGCACAAAAGTTTTTCTTTCTAATTTATAATAAATAATTCATTATTAATATACAGTTTTGCCACAATCTTATCATGAATAAATAATTGATTTTAGATTAATGATATTTTTTTCTCCATCAAGTGGAAAATATTCAGAAAAATCAGTATTTCGTTGAATTTCTAAAGATATAAGCCTCGTGTTCACGTTGTGGTCAAACAAAAACCTTTTTGCATGTACTTTTAAAATCTTTTACCGTTAAATATTTCCATCTAATTTAGATTAAATGAGCCATTATTGCCATGCAGTTTCTCCCCAATTTTATCATCAATGAAATAAAGATGTTTTTGGTTGAAATCATATACGTTTTTTCATAAAGTGAAAAAATTCATAAGAAATTAATATTTCATTGAATTTTCAAAGATATAGGCTTCCTTTTCATGTTGTTATCAAAGAAAAACCGAAAAACCTTTTTACATGTAACTTTAGATTCTTTTTCCGTCGCACAAAAATATTTCTATCTAACGACATAGATTAAATGATCCATTATTGCGATGCAGTTTCTCCCCATTCTTATGATCAATAAAATAAAGATGATTTCAGATTTAAATCATAAAATTTTTTCCATCCAGTTTAAAAATTCATAGGAAATTAATATTTCATTGAATTTCCAAAATATAGAATTCCTTTTTATGTTGTCCTCAAGGAAAAACCTTTCAACATGTATTGAAATACTAAAATCTTTCTTTGCGTGATAAAATAAATTGAAAATAGTGATTATAAGATAAAATAAATTATCATTAAAAATTAAAGCATTTGTTGAATTGGGATAGAAAATGTTACATGATTTTCATAATTAGATATGACTATTCAATTTGACCAAGATTGCGGATTACAAATGTTTAGTGTCATTTTTAGTCCTTCATAAATGGTTGAGTTGATTGAGGCTTTTCATAAAGTTTATTAGAATCAAGAAGTAATAATTTTCAAACACAAATACAAATTTTTTAAAAATGGCGGCTAATGATTCCCTAGAACGCATTAATATTTTAGTTCTAATACAGTTTTAATATTTCAATTTACAAATGATTAAATAATATCTTTTTACAGTTAAATATTAGTTATCAATTAATTATTATTTTATAAATTACTAAATTACATTATTGTTTGACAATACGTTAAATTGTTCTAGAAATAAATTTATTTTTAATGTCTCCTTAAATTTTGACTTTTACTTAAAAAATCCATTTTATTTTTATTTGTTTTAAATTATTCAACTAATATAAATGAAAAATGGAAGATTGTGTTCAAAAAATAATTTATATGAATGTGGTAAGACTTGATGGCAATTATTTTTATATTAAAATTTTATGAACTACATAAGGAAACAATCAAAAGATTTTCACTTACCGTAAAAGTTAATAACTTAAATAAATGAAGTTCATTTATTTCACAAAAAATTAAATTCAGAGGGACACAATAAAGAAATGAAAAATCTTATGAATTAATATTTAATTAACAAATAATATTTAATTAATAACTTATATTTAATTAAAGCAAGATTATTTATTCCTTTAAAGGGTAGGTAGGTGACAGAATTTGAAATCGTGTTTTAGAAACGTTAAAACTGATCAACTTTTCTAAAGAGGTTAAAAGAAAAATGAATATTTCCTTAAGATTATATGCATCATTTCAGAAAATTAATTGGAGAATGTTTTCTAAAATGAAACTTTATTGCATTTTACGAAAATATAAAACTCAACGATATGTTAATTTTTAAAACTTTATTGGTTTAGTATAATGTAATTACTATTGGCTTATTGACCTTTTTAAGAAAATACTTTAAGACATTTATAATACGTATTAATCAGGATTATAAGCAGTAATGAACCATTTATATTTTACCAAACATAAGCATGTAAAGTAGGAGCATTTTGCTTACTTTTATTGTTATGTATATATGACTTGACACGGTGAAGTAGATGTTTATTTCTTCGCACTCACAGTATTCCTAGTGGTTAAAAACGGACGTATTGTAAACATTTGGAGTTTATAAAACATAACTGAAATTTTTTAAACTTACTATATAATATCTAGAATTCACTAAAAAAGTGAATGCATAACATTAAGAAGCTAAAAAACATTAACATTTAAGCAGGTAGGTATTTTATTGGTTGCAGAGGTCTTTCGAATATTATAAAATGCTACAAAACCACCAGCACTGCAGCACTCCAAACATTGACAGGAACTTAACCAATTGATATTTAGCTAGTCATTATCAAAAGAACTCCCTAGAGATGGGACTGGTGAAGACTCATCGATGAAGACTAGATGAAAAGTATACCTACTGGACGTCTAAAACATTCTCTCTCATCTGAATTGAAATGGTGGTATGCGGGTTTAGATTTTCCCAGGTTCAGAGTTATGATGCCTATACGGATGGCAGTGATATTATTCTGACAAAACTTATTGATGGGGAAAACGTAAACTAAAATCTTGTTGACTGTGAAATTGTTATCAAACTTGATGGATGTTCATTTCACCCTTTGCATTATTACAGAGTTTACGATACTGTTGGCATCTACGCCGTGGAGCTGGTGATAATGAAAATGGCTTTAAAGATCTCAATGTCAGTAATACATCTCTCTTTACAGAACCAGATCCTTGTTGCACTCTTCGAAAAGCAAATGGTATCAAGGTAAAAACTCGCAGAGTAGACAAAAATGTTTAATTATAAAGACGACAAAAATAAACTACGTAAAAGTGTATTCAGGGGAGTTGGGCAACAAGGAGGTCGACGGAATGGTAAAACGAGGTAATGATTTCAGTCTAGTAAATTTTGAGATCTGATTTTCAAGTCATCAAAAGCAGCCTAAAAAAATACATGCGGTGCCACTATATCAATAATGATTGGATTTGGGATCTTCAAATTTTCAAAAGTGTTAATCTAAAGAAGATGAATAGGGGTATTAATATAAAACCGAAATCTCGCAGATCATAGAGGGTGTCCGCAGAAAATTAACTCAGATTTTTCAAAAACTCGAGTTCATGTAGATATTGCAGCTTAACGTAGCCCATTTGGCTCTCTTCTACTTTAAATTCGGAAAACTAGATTGGCAACATTTTAATCCAAATCTAAAAAGACTGAATTGTTAATCCGTCAAGAGGAGAGTAATTTGTACCATAATCAAAAACTGGATCTCCTCCATCGAGTTGACAAATTTAAAGGAAAATTCATACGAGAACTTGATTTTACTTTTTAATTGAATTTTAAATTTAACACTGCAAAAAACTATTAACATTGTTTTTCTCTGTTGAGGAAAATCACTAAATTATGATCTTTGTTCACGTGTCTGAATTGTTGACTTTCACGCTGTTTCTTCTTATGAAGTTGATTCTTTTTTTTAAATTTTATGTTTGTTTATTGTAGTCTGTTGCCATTTAATCGTAAAAAAATAGAGAGTTAACCTAGTTGAATATGGGTCAGAGAAGAGCTTAACTTGCCCAGTGCTCATATTTTGTCGGAATGAATTTGAAAAAAAAAATCAATTATAGGGTGCAATAGCAACTGTGAAGCACCTCTTGAACTTAAAAAGTTAAAGTAATCAAAAATATGCTGAGGTAAAATTTGAACAGTCGAAAAGTAGTGAGCGGCATTTTGAAGTCAACATTTATACCAATATGGTGCTATTAGTTGAAACAATTTTTAGTATTTAGTTGAAAGTGTCAAAATTGCGAATTGTTTTAATGTGTAATTATATTTTAATATAAATTTATATGAAGATAAAATGAATTTAATAATTTTGTTAGAGGCTTCTATTATCAGTTCCGTGACGACAATAATAAAATTAATGAACCCATTACATAATATTTCCATGAATAAATTATTCATTATATTAAGAAATGTAATGCACGCAAACCTTTTTTATTTCCTTAATATGTAATAAAACAGTGCAATGTGTTTCTTATATAAATCGAAAATAAATTAATTACTAAAATAATAGTCTTTTGCTCACTAAAAAATGAGAAAAAAGACAGTTCCATTTAATCAATAATTTATGCTGATCAAGGAACTTATGATTTTCGATTTTTTCTAAATTTTGTATTCGAATGATGATTCATCCTCGGTTTTAAGAGGTTTTCTAGATGCGCTTGTTAAGGAAAATTCAATCTTGATATAAAAGGTTTTTTTTATATACAAGCTTAATGTGAACCTTATTGCTCGTAAACTAGTAAAGTTAAATTTAGCCTTATTTAAAGCTTGCATAATTTATTTGCTATTCATTTATAAACCTTGTTGGTTTTCGTGATAAAGGTTGTTGCTGATAAAATCAACCTTACACTGGTCTCTGGGTAGCACTCTTTGTAGTCCTAAATATATAACATTAGTGAGAAATTTGATAATCTTGTCCTAAAAGTAAAAGTTGTTGCAAAATAATTTATTAGCAATATCAGGAGATGATTTTGTGGAAGTAAGTGGTGGTTTTTCGAATAATTACGTTCTATTTCATCATGCAGAGATAATCCGAAAGAGAATCCATGGAATAAAATTGGTTATAATATTGCTTAAAAAAAGCTGTCAGTGCCAGAATTTTAGAGGAAATATCTAATAACTCTTCTCCCCATTACCTATTGCCACTAAAATCACCTTCAAACTATACGTATAACCAAGCACTTTTACAAACACTTTCGAAGTCTTTTACTAATGGCTCAAATTAGAAGTAAAATGCCATCATATTAACATGAAGAGTATCACTTGCATTAAAACCAGTTCCTAAAAAATCTGACCAATGAGGTTTTGCTGTAAAAGTTATAAGAAAATCAGTTCACCGCTTTTCACTCAGTAACGCAATTGTATCCTGGAAACGCTGTCATTGGACTTCCAGAAAATGAGGCTGAAAAATTATTACTCTTCCCAAAACTAACAGTATCTGAAGTATTTGCAGAATTATTCTGAGCAGTTTTTCTGTGAAACTGCAAAACTGTCTATACGTTTCGAACGGTTTCGTTCAATAGTGACATTGGACAGATCAAACACATTTATCAGAAATTCTATTTGATACTAAACTACTCCACTTTGACAATGTAGTACTCTACCTGTCAAGTATATAACCTTATGCAAATCTGCGTCTTTGCTTAGCTGGTATCAAGCTTGCTGTCTCCCAACATTCACATCAACTTTGAAAGCAATGCTCTGAATCCCCTTAAAAATGAGTTCTCGATATGGGTTAAAAGTAGCCATAATGAATGTAGAATATTCTGTCAAAAATGAATTGCGTCTGAATGACTGCCAAGTAAAAGTTATTTCAATAATTTTGGGTATTAAACATTAGCGAGTTCAACTTTACCGCGAGGAAAACAGTTGAATTTTGTTTTACCACACTCTTGAGGAATTGAAAAAGCACCTCAATTTATACAATCATCTCGGCATGTATATTGTTTGCTTAAGACTCTCAAAAGTACCAAAACTTCAAAGGTACCGTGCAGTACTCTTAATATCATTGCGATAATTATATCTTCAATTTCGTACTATGGAATGCCCAATTCCACGACATAGTTGATATCGCTTACGATGTCATTTATCTATCTATATATGTAAATGCCTTGGTTACCATAAATAAAGTCAATCAACACAATTAATGATTATGCTTATTCTTTAATAAAAACATGAGTCACACAGACTCTTAAACAATTAAGATCGAACCACACAGGTTCCAGTTTCACTTAGAAACAACTTCAACAGACTAATAACATAGTCACTCAGATTCTTAACCACTAAGGTTACCAGTTTCACTTAGAAACTACTTCAACAGACAATTCCAACTGACTATAACTCTTCATTTACATCGAGAAAGTTCCAATACATTCTTGCTCAGGCGAGCGACATCTGACGTGATAACAAAGAGGCTGTTGTCTCGCAGTATGTTTCACACACACACACCACACACACACACACACACACATATATATATATATATATATATATATATATATATATATATATATATATATATATATATATATATATATATATATATATATATATATATATATATATATATATATATATATATATATATATATATATATATATATATACATGTGTATGTGTTATTGCTGTAGCGGCAACACTTATTTAAAAAATTTTAAGGTTCCCTTAGTACAAAATGTTGAAGTAAATATCACCAGCTTTTAATGATATATAATTATTATTGGTATTAAATCCCTGCGTCTCGCAAAATATCATGTTAGAAATTTCTGAATAAAATGTGTATAGTTTTAAAACAAATCATTTTATTTTATCGTTACTATACGTTGCTAGCGCGTGAGCACGTGGAAACGATATTTGTCTTCTTATACTTTGCTTAATTTCGCCCCTAAAAACCGAGAAGAGGAGTTTATTTCTTGGGGTAATAGTTTACAATACCATACCCTCTCATTTTTGGTGATTTATTGACACCGAGTTTGGAGCCAAAAACTAATAGATATTTGTTTTGTATCTTACACTTCTTTTTAAAACTACTGAAATACATTAAAACATTTTATATTAACAATGAACATTTCAAACATTTAATATTGACAGTAATTTAACATAATTATTACACAAATGTCATAAGCACAAAGCTTTTCAAAACAACGAAAAAAACTTTTATCCTATAAAATCATTAAAAAAATTTTTAGTGTCGCCAGATGCGTGCACAAATCCTTTATACGTTACACAAAGTGATATGTTCCGTCTGTTCTCAGTACCGACATTTTCACATAAATTCAACAATATAAGAATTGAAAATTTCTTCCGTGGATTAGCGAGGTGAACCATTTCTATTGAAAATCTCACTTCATTTGGTTCTACATGCACTCCATTCAATTGTATGGGTACCAGTTTCGAGATCAACAAATTTCAAGAAAGTAGCCGTGGTGGCTCGGGGGATAGAGCACTTGCCTCCCAACGAGAGTAATCGGGTTCGAATACCAGCGATGGTGATACGATTTCTACACTTGGCTCACACCTACCACAGTGCTGAAGTAACTTCTCCTCTGTGGTAGGCGGATCATGGGTTAGATTCAAATTTCACCCAGTATTTGATCCAGGAGTTTACTTGTCTTCTGGATTGGGTTCAAAATTACAAGGCTACGGAGTTGAGCATTAGTAGTCGTAAATGTCTAAAAATCTGACATTATAGTTGTTCCAGACAATGTTTTCCAGAAACTAACTTCAAGCAAAGTTTTATTTCGTACGATATTCTAAGACCTCAGAAAAACTTTTATCATTCACTTTTTCAATGCCACCAAACACCCATTTTTCACTCACTCTTTCAATACCACCAAACACCTATTTTTCATTCACTCTTTCAATACCACCAAACACCCATTTATCATTCACTCTTTCGGTACCACCAAACACCCATTTTTCATTCACTCTTTCAGTACCAACAAACACAAATTTTTTCATTCACTCGTCAATCTAAAACAAAAAATAAAGAGAAATATCTCTCAAAAAAAGTTCTTAAAATTAAAATATTTTTAGAGCAAAATAAAACTTCAAAAATATTGTCCTTTCAGCATGCCAAGTTTGACTCTCTAGTTGCATTACTGCGGCGTGGGTAGCGGCCGTATTATGTTTTTTCTTACAGCTTTAACAGTTAATATTTCTAGGATTCAAGTTTCTAAGTAGTTATAAAACGTAACTTTAAGTTGAACACTGAAAATAGCGGTGGCAATGGCCGTTACGAATTTTTAATATAGAGATAAATAAGTAACTATTTTTTATGTGAATGGAATAAATAAAGATGCATTTTTTTTTATTTATCATGTGTTTTATTGAATTTAGACCGAGTACTAGTCATAAAAAAGTATTTGTAGATTTAACACTCTTCCTTTTTAACGCACTGGTTATCCGATTCTCTTCGGACAAGTGGAGCCTCACACTAGTCCAAACTAGTCCAAAATTCCTTTTTTCATTCATTTTAATCACTGTTGACCAAATGCTTCTCCTGCGTTTTGATAGGCTAAGTCCTATTTTCTTTGCATAATTTATAAAACTACTACCAACATATCGGCAAAAAAAGTGACATAAGTCAGAAAACGGCAGTTTTGAGAATATGTCAATAAAAAATATGTATGAATGGCCCCATCAGGATCAAAAAGTATCGCATTTATAACTCGCAATTTATCCAGATGAGGGCAGTCGTGTCAGTTTTGAGTCCAATTCAGAATGAGATAGTATGATATAATGATGATGTGAGTCCACATCAATACCAGCATTTAACATTAGCATTGCAACAAGTTTCAAGAACAATATACTTCTATTTTTACTTACATTTATGCATTGCCGTTTTAATGTAAATTATGTAAAAATCAGCAATTTTGAGACTATGTCAATAAAAAATATGTATAAATAGCCCCATCAAGCTCAAAAAGTATCACATATCTAACTCGAAATTTATCCAGCTAAGGGCAGTTGAGTCATTTTTGAGTCTAATTCAGAACAAGGGTTATAGTATTCTTTAAAGTGATTTTTCTCAAACGCTGCATTTTAGAGTTATGACACTTTTCTCTCCCGGGAGCGATATTTTTGTTTTCTTATCTTCGATCTTTTATATCTTTCATAATCCTCATCATCCCGATTCTTCAGCATCGTGTCCTAGTTACTTGCAAGTCCTATCTAATCTCAAATCACATTCCAAATACAATTGAGCACAAGCTTTGCTTTTCAGAATTACAAATTTTATTCTTTGACCATTCAGACTTCTGAAATTTCCCAAAGATTTGACTTTTGAAAACTTTTTTTGACTTTTCAGACCTCTGAAAAACTTATTATTTTTCATCTTCATATGTTTCAAATTTTTTAACATTGATCACTGAATTGATTTCTTATGCCATTGTGTTATACAATCTTTGATATTCCCAACGCATTGTTCCTCCAATACCTAATGCTCTATTATTGTGTAAACTTCTCATTTGTTTTTTTCTAAATTTTCATTGTACTTTATATTTTGTAAGCTATTTTTACTTGTTGTTGATGTAAGTATTTGTGTCTTATGTATGTTAAATGTATGTTTTGTATGTAGAATGTATGTTCTACTCTCGTATGCCCTTGAATAGGGTGGGTCAAGATACGAATAAACAATATCTTCGAAGCAATATGGTCTTAATCCATGACGAAGCAACTGCTTCGAAGGCGAGGGGATGTTATAAGCTTGAAAGCAAGCGGAATGTTTCACAAATTGCTCCAACTTCCTCAAATTAAAGAAATCGCTTAGTGAAATTTTTATGCCAACTTCAAAAATGTCAGTAATATTAGTAACTAAAAAAGTCAAATTAGTAAAGCGGCTAACAGCTATTGTTTTTTCTAAGATTGATTATAGCCATTTATAATTTTATGCGTACAAAGCAAAGTTATATGTATAAAGCAAAAATATTCTTTTTATCTGAAACACTTATACCAATATATTCTGGATTATAACAAGGCCTTAAATCTCGAACACTTATCTATCTATACATCCTCGATTTTATCTCGGCTTTATACCTTGAACACTTTTTATATATTCGAACAATATATTCGTATTCCGTTCTGGGTGAGTAAATAGAGTGGCAACACTCTGCTGCCTGACTAACAGGTAAGCTCGGCAGACAGGTTTGTTTACACGAAAACTCATCTGTTCGACAATGTCCGAAAAGAAAATTACGAAAACTCTAACTGATTGACAGATATAATTGATCGGATTATTCATTAATTTTTCAAAATTCTAATTACGCAATTTACACGCTCTTAATTAAAACTGGCTTTTTAGTAAAATAATTTAGAAAAAAATGTTTAAAAAAAAGAATTAAAAATGGGAAACATAAAATAAAATAATTAAAATACTAAAAGACATAATTTTGGTCAATAAAATCAAAATATATAATTTTTTGATTATTCGTTTGATAATTTCTGCGTTTACGTGGTAAATAATTGCCGAAAATTCTCACATTTCGTTAAAAATACGAAACTGAATAGATAAATTTAACCTAATGAATTGTTTTAACGCCATGATCTAATGTATCATGATAAAATAAGTTTTAAAACATGTACCAAGTTTTATCATATTTTATAAAAAAAGCATTTTTTTAAAATTTTTTCAATAGTATTACTAAAGCACTTCGGTGAAAAAAATACTGACCTTTTTGTTGTTCCCATATAGCCAGAAACATGCTACATTTTACCATATTCAGGAAATTTTAACCATATTTTTTTTCACTGAGTACCATCCGAAAATTTCTGATTGCAGAATTGTATTGGTATAATTTACCATTGATTGCCTATGAGTAATTAAGTCATTTGTAACATTTAGGCTGCTGTTTTATGAAGTAAAATAACAATATATCTTCAATATTCTTGGAATTGCTAAGAAGGTTTTGAATTTTGACGATATTCGAAGGCGACATTTTCATAAATTGCTTAATAAGGATTCCAAATAAAGTATCAAAATATTACTTAAGTAATTTCCATGCATGAATTAAATAATTTCCATGCTAATTTACTTAAATGCCTATGCATTGTCATTTTTTCTCATTTATTTTTATTTCAAAGTTGAAAGTACCTCTTTTTACATTTTAAAAAATTCTCTGCAATTTTTGCTCAGTTCCTTTTAATGAACTTTAAAATTAATAAAGAAGAATATGTAGTATAGTCTGTTGATTGTTTTTTTACCCTTTAAATCTTTGAGAAAATAATACATGAGCTGGAACTCCGTGCCTTTGAGCAATTTAACTTCTAAACGTTTTCTAAACGGTTGAAAAGTTTATCTCCAAACAGAGTTTAATGTGTGGAAATTTAGAACACTTTTCGACTAGCTAGAGTGTTAAAATTTCAACAAGAGCTTTGCACCTTATCAACATGAAAGGCAAAAAAAGTTACTCATGCTCCAAGCAAAATTTATCATCTATTGGATACTTTCAACAAAACGCGGTTGTGTTCAATCATGTGATTGTGCATGACGTGCTAATGTTACAGCCTTATGCTTTGAGTTTATTATCACGCTGAATCAATTTTTTCGGATTTGATTTAGTTGGATAACTGCAAGCGATTTTACGAATGTGTGCGGTTTCTGATTGGTTGACACACGCGTCACGTCTCCTTCAAGTATTAAGACTAGCATACGAAAAAAAAAGAAATGAATGAATACTATGAATCTATACATAATAATAAACGCGGCTGTGTGTGTGTGTGTGTGTGTGTCTGTAATCACAATATATCGCCCCAGAAGCCTCGCCCGGGCACGAAACTCGGCCCATAATTGTGTTTTCACACAATGAAGAAGTATTTTTTTTCTTTTTCAAAAATTTTGATTAGTTATTTAGTTATCAGTCATTTTGTAAGTCTATGCTTTTCGTCTGCTTTTTCGTCTTCAAAGAGCCATATTCAATAAATTATTAAAAAATGCATATACTTTTCCTCACTCTTATAAATGTATGCTAATGCGAACCTCACAATTGAAATATTAATTTTCGACAACTTAAACCAATAATATACGAAGGAATTAATAATTTAATTGTAAAGTTCGCATTAGTTTACATTTATTAAAGTGGAGAAAAGTTTAACTTTCGTATTAAAAATGTGGCAACATATTCGATACGTAAATAGAACGCTTCGCTTTGATATATTTGTCGCTGTTCATAATTGTTATAATAAGTTTTTCTTTTTCTTTCCACGCTCTATTTTTTTTTCTGAAGCGAAGACGATAATTTTTATAGCGATATTGTAGTACTTTGTACAACTAAAAATTCTTTTCACAACACTTTAAAAATATTTACTTTATTTTCTTTATATATACAGAGAACAGTCGGCAAAGAATTCGATTAGGTTGAAAAACATTTCGCTAAAAAGGAACGAATTCCAAAAGAAAAAATAAACAACTTAAAGAATGAAAATGCTGATGCCAGTCAATTTTTTGAAAGTTAACTTAGAAATAACAAACCAAACGATGTTAAATAACAAACCAAACTATGTTAACAAAATGACGTAGAAAGCGCAACTAGATCAAAATTATACAAGCACAACTAGATCAAATTATAATACCTGAGTGCTTGACGTAACAGATATAGAAATAGAATTTGATACCATAAAAAATTATATAGAAATAGAAATTGATACCATAAAAAATTTATTCGTTTTCGTGTTCTTTTCATGTATTTAGCATTTTAGTTTTTTTTTCTTAAGCGTTGTAGCTATATAATTTCAAACATCCTCAAGAGCTATAATACATTTGCAGCAGAACTGGATATGAAGACAAAATTGCTGGACAGGAACACTTTAATTGTCCACTAATCTTCAGATTTCCTGCTATGTTTTAAAAAACTTTATTTGTGAAAACCTTCAGCGTGGCGGACAGCTGGCCGCCTTAGGCGGCTAGTATTAAATAAAAAACAAACAAATAAATAAATAACAAATAAGTAAATAATCTGGGTAATTTTACCGAAGCACTTTTGTTATGATTATGGTAAAATCAACTATAAAATATAATTTTATATTACGTGACAAAATTTGGTAACTGTGGTAACATTTTGCAATTTTATCATAATTCCAAAGAGCATAGAATAAAAACCATATAATAGCTTAAGTTTGCTTTTCAAATTAGTAATTTTTACCATATGTGTCGTAATAAAAAGTATACTTTTCAGATTAATAATTTTCACCATATGTTTCGTAATAAAAAGTATACATTTTTAAACCAGAATTTCAAGTAAACCGTTACCGTATGAACGGAAAAATGGCTTTTTCTTTGTGAAGTTTAGTCCAATGCATTTGTTTGTTTTTAAATTTTTGATAAATATCTTTGGTTTTCAGTAATTTACGTTAAAGAAATTAGCATCATTCAAATTAGTTTTCATCAATATAAATTGTAACAGATTAACTTCCTATTTTTCAGAAAATAAATATAAAATTTTTAAGAACTCTTTTCCTTTATCAAATAAAGTAACTTTTTTTTAATCATTTTTTCTGAAACATATAGTTCTGTCGAATGCTGCCAAACCATCAAAGAAAAAAACATTAAGTAAACGCAAATCAAAAATTTAGTATTAAATCCAAGATGTCGAGGTTAGAGGCCTTAACCGTGGAGAAAAACGTTACTTACCTTGACATGTTGCTACAACAACAGCGAATACGACCAAGAAAAGGAAAGTTTTCATTTTTGCAAAATTATTTCTTAGTCAGAAAATATTTTAAAATGTATTAGGATCAGTAACGTATATATACGAAAATTTTATCTTTAATATTATTCATAATGAAATAAAAATAAATTAGTTTCCCATAAAACACAGCTGGAATAAAAAAAAGCACTAAATATTATAGTTTGTTGATTTCTTTGCATACATTAATTTTCTTTATAAGCAAATGTCAAGATTTATTAGCAATTTTAGATGATCGTTTTCTTTAAAGTCTTCCTTTTGAACTTTTTTTTGTCATAAAGTAATAAAATTAGTAATAAAAATCCAATTTTTAACATTTAATTTAGTATATCAGCCCTATTCCATCATGTGTTTTATATATTTGCAATGATACATTATTTTTAATATTGGCTAATATCAAAACGTTAGACTCTTAAAAAATTATTGATAATGTAATTAAGTTCAAGTAATAATGGGGCAGTTATTAATTGAGAAATTTGATCTGATAATTTAAAATAAAAATCTTAAGAATAATTAATTGAATTTTGCAGATGCTATAAAGGATCTGCAGGACCTGCTGCCATGCTGTAAGTTTTCTACTCCCAGGAAAATTAATAAAACCATCTGTGTTTTGCGTTTTGATTAAGCGAGAAAAACACATAGAACACAGTACCTCACATATCTTTTTTTAGCAATGTAGGGTGCTGAATAAGTGCAAGCACTATATATATATATATATATATATATATATATATATATATATATATATATATATATATATATATATATATATATATATATATATATATATATATATATATATATATATATATATATATATATATATATATATATATATATATATATATATATATATATATATATATATATATATATATATATATATATGTAACACAATAAAGAGACCGAAAAAGATAAAAAAGACAAATTAGCAAAAAAAATTAAGAAAAATTATAATAAGTTTTATTTACTGACTACAAGCTGCATCTGCATAAAATCCAGTAAATAAGCTAAAAATACAAAAAAACAAGGGAAAATATATTATATAATAGTATTACTACAATATAATTATATAATAATTATATGTTATCTGTGTTTTGTTCTGTCTCCGTGTTTTGTTCCGTAATTTTCTTGAAGTATTTTTGTTTGACATGTTTTATTTCAAATTTTTTACTAATTTTGTTCTATTTTTATTTCTAATTTTTTTTGTGCTCTTCACACTATTGTATTGATATATTTTGCTTTAACAACATTAATAATATGTTAGAAAGCATTTTTTGAGGATATAATCGTATGAGCAAATGACGAGATTATATCTTTTCCTCATTTAGTATTCCTGCTTTTTCGATTTTTCCTCAATTTTTAAATAATTTTAGAAACATATCAATCAATTATAATTTTTCTTCTTTTCTTTAAAGCTATAAATATTTTTCTTTTTTTTTCTTTATATATATATATATATATATATATATATATATATATATATATATATATATATATATATATATATATATATATATATATATATATATATATATATATATATATATATTGGATTTTATCAAGGAATTTTAATTGACAATTAGGACCTGATTTAACATGAGGCCACCTAAATGTTTAAGTTACAAATATTTTTAGGGGTTTTTTCCTTTAGAATTTTTTTTTATTATTATGAGTTTTGACAAAGATTGTTGCGAAAGATTGTTGTGTTATTAAAATATCCAAAACTTTTTAATGTTATAAATAATTTATAAATATTTTGTAAAAAAAAGACATGTAAATTTAGTTTAAAGTTTAAGTGAACCCCAACAATTAATTCGCTGCATACATAACCCGAATTTCGTGATCACTCCCTGATAACAACGCATTCTATTTTTCTGTAAATAATGATAAATTATGCTTGTAGTGATCAGACAAGGATTAAATTTGCAGCTCATCAAGCTCAATGCTCCAGTATTGATTTTAGCACACTGGTTCGTAGAAAAGAGGTCGAAATCTTCTTTACATGAAAGACAGGAATTCAGTTAAAATTTAAGCGTTATAGCTAATCGGAGATTGTTTAAAACATCGATTGATGACAATACACCATTGCAATAATATATTCATTTATTTCGATTAAGGTGTGCAGAAAATGATTGAAATTTGTATCGTGATCCAGTAAAAATATCCGGTTTATATTTTCGCCCTAGTCGGAAACTCGTTAAAGTTTTAATTATTACTAAATTCTCTTTGGCGATGATGCAGCAATTAAATTTGCAACGAATAATGCAATAAATAATAAATTTGAAATGACTGAAACTTGTATTGTCGTCACGCACATGTATTTAGTTACTACCTAAACCCTCTAGTTAGTTGGAATCGGTTAGAATTTCGATTATAGGCGTCTCTTTTGGCTACTACTTCTATGGCTTTAAAATTTATCAGACACTTGTGGCTGAAGGGATAATCCGTTTACCCTCAAAGAGGTGACCCATGTTTGAATCTCAATGATGGTTGGTTGATACGAATTCTGTCACCGGTACGCACCGACCACTCTGCTGACGTAAAATATCCTCTGTGGTAGACGGATCATGGGTTAGAATCCCCTAGCCGACGGGAAAGCTCTGAGCATATCTCGTGTCATTTCCCTCTATGTAACATAAATTCCATCAAGAAGTCCCACACAAAGGCATGTTTGTCCCAATGGTTGATCCAGGAGTCACCTTGTCTTTTGCGTTGTGTTCAAAGTTACAAGGCTACGGAGTTAGACAATGATTATCGTTAACTCAGAATTGGATCGGCTGCTCTATGACGGTTATAAAATTTTTAAAATATTATAAAGAATTCAAAAAATATTCCTTTGATGCCACATTTCTTCTTATTTTATTTTTTACCTTTAATATTCTTTTTCTCTAAATTTTTTAAGTTATCAAAGTTGAGCTTCATTTTCCAAATTTGGTTTGTTTTCCCAAATCACGTAACAGTCTGTCTTAATCATATGCGTCCACCTTAATAATTTATAAAAATACGGAAATGTTTGCATTATCAGATGCATGTTTCTGCTGCAGTTTCTTGGGATTACTCATTTCAACACTCTAATTAGTTAAGTAAAATAATGAAAAAGTTTTGTGTGAAATATTGACTTTTACTTTTTATCACAATCAACTTTTTTATCTCAAATATCAGACTCTATATCTTTAATCTAAGTTTTAAAAAATAAATTCGAAGATAGTTATTTTCAAAAAGATTTACATTCATGCTGGATTTAATACTTTATTGCTGTAACCACTGGGGAAAATCAAATCCACCTTTTCTTTCAGATTTATGTTAGCCTTTCATCTGTATAGACTTACACTGACTAATTTTGTATCTCTAATCTCAGACTTACTGTCTAGAATATTTCTAATTAGAAAGTAATTATACTATCAAAATGATTTGTATTGCATGCTGGTTTTAAAATTTTTTGTCTTATTTTCTAATGATACTTGAACAAGCCAAGCTCGCCATCTATAGGTTTTGAAAACTAACTCATTAAGTAGCATAATTAGAGTGAAAGTGAGACTCAGCTTAGAGCCTCCCGGATAGATGGCAGCACCACTATCATTCGTGAGGCCACTTCCTCAATTAGACATAGATATTAAGGGGAAGGATATAATCTCCAGATCCCTATTCCTACGGTACTGCTCAGAGATAGACCTCGATACCGCAGACCTTACCTGCACACATATCGCATATACTCAATGTCAACCCAAGTCAATTTAGACCATAATCCAATGCTCTAGCTACTGGACTAACACGGCCTCTTTTAAAATGTCCCTTATATTTTTAGTTTATTTCCAATGACAGAAATTGACAAACTCTTAACAAGAAGAATATATGCAAATGAAATAGATAAGAGAAAAAAGTCAATGACTCATTAGCAGATGCCTAGCACTCCAATATCTTTTCACTTCGGACTCTCTGAGTACAGGCGAACATCCCATCAAGTGCTTCCTTTCCATTACTTTGAATTTACTACAGAATGGGCAATTCGAACTCGTACAAATACCAATGCGGTGGAGGTGGTGCGCAAGACACTCACGACCCACTGCAAGGCTAAATTCTGTCACAACCTTTTCACGGGGTCTGTCTGAAATACCATGATCTAAAATGTTCCCCCAATTTTTCAGTTATACACGGTAAGAAAGGAACACTTTCCAATTTTTCCGCATTAAATTTTTGATGTAGATTTTCGTAGAATGAAAGGATCTATTGGAATTTGGTTGTTGGGTTATTTCTGTGCCTTTTTTGCATCATCTTGTTCATCGCCGTAGATATCACAATGTCCTGGGATCCATTGTAGAGTAACTTGACGACCATCGATCTTCAGTTTCTCCAAGAGGGCCAGATAATGTTGTATATTCTTGGATATGGGCATTTCCTTAGATGTCCCTTATATTACAACCGGGAAAAATCGATTTCAGCCATGTTTCAGATTTATGTTAGCTCTTTACCTGTACTGACTATATCGTAAGACAATGTTGGTGTTACTAAAGAAGCATTTTATTAAGCTTGCGATAAACTTTTTAAAAAAATGTGTATGTTAATTACATGCACTCGTGTTGTTTTCAAGTCGATATTGTTGCTGCACGCTCACTATAACAATTCCTAACGAAATAAATGTTCCAATGACTGCGAGTAAGTTTAACTTTGAGAAAATCAAAATGCCTGATCCAGATAAAGTGATTAGGGGTAAATCTATAATTTCTTTTAGAATTGATTCACTCAATAGCTTCGATTTATTTTTATGTTTGAACCGTAATGTTGAATAGTACACGTAAAATGTCTCCTTTATATTTTTCATGCGTATCGGTATCTCTCCAGCACAGAAATAAACAGAGAATAACGCTGCGATGAAGTATATTTCATAATAAAGACGCTTTATAATGATCAATGGATTTGCATTGTTCTTGAAGA
The DNA here is from genome assembly GCF_982258835.1 of Parasteatoda tepidariorum. Lineage (NCBI taxonomy): Eukaryota > Metazoa > Arthropoda > Arachnida > Araneae > Theridiidae > Parasteatoda > Parasteatoda tepidariorum. The sequence goes on from NC_141763.1 coordinate 82,881,769, forward strand.
AGTGATCCCCGTCCAGGTATCTAACAACACAGGAAAAGGTGTAACAGAGGTAAGACAGGCAGTTTAACAACAAACTGTTAGAAAACGTATGCTGAATCTTCCAAAGACCTTTATAGATCCGAATATATTTCTCAGCTAGTCCATCCATACCGGCCATAATTGACTGTGATTTAAATGATGTTTCTAACTCCATTTCATATTGAGATAAAGAATTTTCAGCGAATAGAAAACATATTACGTGCAGCAATAACATCATATTCTGATAATAATCTAACAACAAATTGATTAAGCGTTCCACTATGAATCCTGTTTCTTTCAAGTAAGAGTTATCAGGTTTGCCCAGAAATTCAGTAAAACTTGAGTATGAATCTCTAAAATCTCCATCAGGAACGCAGGTGAATACGATAAAAAATACAAGTGGAACTGCAACTGCTAAAATAATTATTGCAGGATTTATGATCCCCTTGCAGCTGTTGCTTGCGTTGTCTTTAGCATAGGATAGATCTTTGAGGTAGACCAAAAGATGTTTGATCTGTGACCTATTCCTGCGCAATGTATGCCAGGTCAAAATTTGAAGAACGAAAGCAATAATACGAGAAAATTCGCTAACATTATTATCAGATGCTGGCATAGAGTGGACAGTTATTGCAATCAGGAATATCAGGGAAATGTGATACAATATGTTAAAAATTGTTGCTAATATTGAGATGGGTTTCATTGGGGATTGTAAAATTCCACATAATGCAAAGCAATAGAGCAGAACTTTGAGTTGATTAAATTTCTTAAGCATTTTAGCTTCTTTCCAAATTAGTATTAAAACTCTTTTCCTAAATGCGTGGATTTAACTTTTTATAAACGCAGTGATGTAAGATTAAATCAAAATTCAATTTAAGTTTTTTTTACAATTAAAATATATATTTCTCCTTATGGTTTCCATAGATTCAGTATCCACAACATAATGCTTTTAACAATTGTTAAAAAGGTTTTAAAATTACTGTCAATTTGTATTGATCTTTTCCTAATTTTCTTTTGCCATGACATATTTATTTGTCTGCTATTGCTTTTTAGCTATGCTTTATGCCGACTAAAGAGCAATAAATAACACACAAATAGCAAAAATAGAATAAAACTTCAAAAGTAACAGCTAAATCGTTTCAATTTTACGTATAATTCTTTATCTTCAGCTTTTGAAAAAGTACTAAAAATGCTTTGGAGAATGTGAATGTATTCAAGATCACCTTTAATGAACCTCTTGAAGAAATGAAAATAAAGAAGTACTCACATCATTTGTCTTAAATTAAAACAGCGGAATAAAGTGTTTCGTTAATAATATTTAAAGGAGGGTTATGTTATGAGAGAAAAACGACATTTAATTGGGCCGAAACACTAATGAAAAAAAACATCAGACCAGACCTAGATAAAAAACATCAAAACCAGTTTGACTTTCAGTTTAAACGAAAATATGTTTCTAAAGTTTGCGTTTCAGTTCTTTTCCGTTTTCCCTAGATATAAACAGGTTTCGCTGGCATAAACAGGTTTCAGGTGCATGTAAACATTATTTCTTTCGGAGTAGTATAGTTTGTCTAAAGTAAGAACTCCCCATGTCATTCGTCTGAACCCTTGGCGGTGACTATGGTAAAGAGGTATAACTATTTCAAGTAGGGGTGTTTGGTCAGTGTTCAGTACAGGTTTTGGTCGGTGAGAGGAAGGCAATCTTTTTCTTCCGTCTATTGTATTAGCCCTAGAGTGAAAAGAAGTTCCCCTCCTGACATGCGTTACTCTTGTTTTTATAGCAGCAAATGGCCTCAGAATTTGTGTCGGAGTGAGTTCTTACTGTAGACAAACTATACGTTACTTGCAGGTATTCCATTGGGTACTTGGGACTTTGAAAGGAAATGAAGTGATTATGCCTAACCACGCGGTTTAAATCAGAATTAATTGGATATCTGCAACGTCATGAGTGTTTGCCGAACCTGATTGGCTTCTGATTCGACAAATGCCACGATAGCGATACTTGTAGGTATCCAATGGGATACCTGCAAGTGAAGTAGTGTGTGTATCTCCATCCTGATTGGATGTTGAAGCATGGCATTTGTTTACGCTAGCAACTGCTTTTTTGTTCTATTTCGAGTAAACCAAGCCTGTCAAGTAACAATTCTCTTAAGTGACAGATTCTGTATTATTTCACAATGATATTTTTTCAATAACTTCAATTCAGGAGCTACCAGATCTGAAATGCACTATTCTTGTTTCCATAACAGCAGACGGCCTCAGACTTTGTGTCGGGGGGGGGGGAGGGAGTTCTTATCGTAGACGAACTATAATTTATACAAACTTGCTGCATCAAGATTTACCACTTGTGTGCATGTTAAAACAAGATTCTTGTGATTCTTGCAGACGAGCCATGAAGGATGCACCTTATCTGTAGTAGCGGAATTCAACTGTAAAACTGTGATTGACACTTATATAACTTTTTAAAAAATTTCTTGGCAACAATTCATGAAAGTCACAGTTCAAAATTATTGTAGTCTAAATTTTTTAAGACATTTATTTTTTAATAACAGTACTACCCATTCTTTTTTATCGCCACAGGCCGGTCAACGCTTGATAATTTTACCGCTGTCAGCTGTGGAGCTGTTACCGTTGTCAGCTGTTGATTGTTTATATTTCAGATTGTTTTGATTTAAAATTTTCAACCTCATTGTTTTTAAACAGGATTTAGAATGGAAATACAATTACAGGCGCGATATTGGTGTGTCTTTAGGCGACGCCTCTCAGCTCATGGTTAACCTTGTCCCTAGGAAGTCACACAAACCTGTAGGAAATACTCTACAGTAAATAAAATGGAAAATATTTAATGTTCTTTGGGTGGCCTGGTAAAATTTTTATACGAACCTGTTCCAGTTCATGGCCCAGAGGTTGGTGACTACTGGTTTATAAGATACGACTTTACTTAAAAAAAATTAATTCAGGAAACAAGGGTATTATACTGCAGTCTTAGAACAACCAATAGTGTATCTGTTCCTTTCGCTCATAAAGAAATTCTGTGTAAAAACTTTTTTTTTTATTTAGGACCTAAATTTTATAATAAATTACCTCTACTAATAAAATTAAAAACCTGTATTTTGAAATATAAGAAATTATTAAAAGAATTTATTTTTTATTATTACCACGTTTATATAAACTTGCCTTCGTGTATGTCTGTCCGGGAGGAATTTTGTAATCGATTTTAAACTAACTTCCCGACTAGCTACAAACTTCAAATTTGGCACATAGTTCAGAATTGGATGACAATGCATGAAAATGAGAAGAAAAAAGACATACAAAGTAAAATTAAATTAAAATTTAAAAAAAAATTATTTTTGAGATTGTCTTTTGTTGTCGATTCCATAATTTCAAATTAGTATTACAGGTCAGGAGAAAAGATTTTTATTGTCGGAGTATTTTTATTGACTGAAAAATCACGTGGTAGGATCCAGTTTTTCCTCATTCATTTCCAGATTGTTTTGGTTGTCATCAGCATAAAACTAATGAAAGTCGTAGAGGTATTGTTTTTCTATAAAGATGTTTGTATCCCTAATTTAAAATGAAAGTTCTATTATTTTAGTAGTGGTCTTGTAGTAGTCTTGACTACTCTTTATTAAGAAAAATAATCTAAATAAAAATATATATCTTTAAGAACCACGTTTTTTGTAGTGAAGAATAATAATTGAAAAGTAAAAATTTTTAAAAAATATAAAGTAAAAATTAAAAAAATTATAATTTAAAATAAAAAATTCAAAATAAAAAGTAATATTTTTAAAAACCACGTTTTTGTAGTGGAGAATAATAATTAAAAAAAATTGAAAAACGAAAAACGTGGGGCGCATGAAATACATAACAGTACATATACACATTTTCTTACTCATACACATCAGCCACATATACATCCACATACATATGCATATACACAAACATATTCCACATCCACATTCAGATACAATTACAATTATAGATATACCATACACATATTCTCAAGAGCACACATACACACACTAGTATAACATTACTGTTATGTATTTCATGCACCCCACGTTTTTCGTTTTTCAAATTTTTTTTAATTATTATTCTCCACTGCAAAAACGTGGTTTTTAAAATTATTACTTTTTATTTTGAATTTTTTTTTTAAACTGATGACATAGAAAATTTCATTGGTTCAGATTCTAGCTCATTATAATATTTTCGTGAAGCTCATCAATTTATTAATATTACATTTTTAACCATATAATATTTTCATAATTTAATTTTTTTATTCGTGCTTAATGTTTAATTATACTTTTTCTTCCATTCTTTTTTGCTTTTATTTGCTTTATGCTCTTGTATTAATGTGTTTTTCTTGTTCAATTTGATTTTATGAATATGTGTGTTTTTATTATTTTTTGCAAGCATTATTTTTAACATTATTAATAAAAATTATTATCATACAGCCAATATGAGTGGCCCAGTTCATTCTCTTAATTTCAATACATTTGATACTATCGGGCTCATTGAAAATTTTACGAATTTCAGAATTAAGCATCTTCGTTAGTTGTCATTTTCTTTGGACACCACCAAGAATACTTCTGAGAACTTTTCTATTCATCCATGTATTGCTAAAGGCTAAATTTCTGAATTGCACATTAAAGCTGTCCTAATGAGAGTTTTATACATATATCAGAAGCTTTATTTTTCCTTTAGCGAAATTGAGATCTTAATAAAGGGCGAATTTCAAAAAGCGTTTTGTTGACCAAAGAGACACGAGACAGATACTTCACTAGTTTCAGGAATTACTACCAATAACAAAATAAAAAAATTCATAAAATCTTTTAAATCATGTGTGTTAAAAAGGAGTTTTTCTTGACCATTTTGAAATGTGGATTGTAATTCTGAATTTTTGTTTGCCTCGCTAATTATTTGTAAATAACAAAATATGAATTAGATAACATTAATATAAATAAATAGAATGTTTGGCTTTAATTTTATTAAATTTTTTCTTAAATTTTTTCTAATTGCAATGAATTTTTTTTTGAAAATAAAACTCAGTAAACATGTTATTGTAACAATAAATTTTCATAACAATAGAACGCATCAAATGTATCTGAAATTTACAGTTAATTTAAAATCAAACTTTTCAATCCAGTTTAACATAAACTCAATATTTCCATTAGACTTGTTTCAGAGTTTTAAACGTTGAATTAATAAAGGCAGACAACAATTGCAGTTAGTTTTTTTGTTAAATTTTAGTTCTATAATTATATTTTTTTTTCAAAATAATATTAAAAGCTTAAAGGGAAGGAAAATTTTATTATACATCAAACCATCTTAAACTTCGATTTCAATAAATACGTTCAGCACAAACAACGATATGTATATATGAAAGTGAATTCCCAATGAAGCAGAAAGTTAAAAATTCATTAATATTTAAAGCCTTCTTTGACACAGAATTTTTAAGAAACATATTTTTATACTCATTTCATTATTTGCATTAATTTAGATCAAAATAAGTGAAAAATATTATATTTAGAATTTTAATAATGAATAACTGTTTATGGTCATAAAATACACCGATGCTGTTTTCTGCGTTGAAAATAAAATCTTCCATGCACGGCTCACTTCCAAGCAATAATTTTCAGACCTAAAAGATCTTAGATTAGATCTAAGCAAAACTGTTATTCATCATTAAAATTTACAAAATCCATTATTAATAACATGAATGAAAAAAATACTACTTTTATACTACTATTATATTTTGGTACAAATGAAATTCCGATAAACAAGCATATATTTTTTTGTTACTATTAGACTATTTTCTTATAATTAAGAAATATTTTGTTTATAATCGGAGCGGTGTTCCATCTGCGTCAAACAGTAACGAAACATTTAAAAAATATAGCTTTTTTATAAAGCTTAGCAATGTATTTCAATACTAAAAGAAAACACAAATAATTAAATTCGAAAAGGATAAAACTTCTTTGAAAAAAAAACGCGCTAAGAAGCAGCAGAAATTTCAGAAAAAAGTATCAATAAAGGAAACGAACGAAATAAAAATAAAAATATGACCACCGAAGCCCGCGTCTTCAGGGGGTACCAGCCTCGGTAGCCATTAAAAACAAAACCATTTCTAATTGAGGGAGAAGCAAATGCTTAAAATATCTCCCTCTGCACCCCGATGGTTTTGGATAGAGGTCCAGGAAAAACAAGATACATTCAATATAATTAACAAATTAAGAAAAGAAACTCAATCAAAATCATCAGAAAAATAAAAACTCACTAAATCACAGGTCAATGCATCAACCTCAAAAGCAAATAGAAGAAAAGAAAACACTAAAAACTGAAAAAACAACGCCCCCTATTATAATGCGCAGAAGAAGTTTAAAATGAAATGGAAAAGGTCAGGAGAAAGAAATACGTTGACAAATTAATAGAATGCTTAACTGGGGCTGCTCAATTAAGACTAGAATTGCGCCCTGTTAAAAAAAAATTATATAAAAACTTAGAAACCATCAATCATTTTTTTAATTAAAAAATTAACATTACAAAAATTAAAAGGAAAATCATTGTTACTCCAATTATTAAAAAAATTATCCACAGCTTCCCGAAAACTTTCAACATTATTGCAAATTTTTTTGATCCTAACTAATTGTGAAAAAACAAGATTTTTGAATATTTTACTACACAAATTGGTTTTAAAGTTGCAGAAAAAAATAACATTAAATTTAAAAGCTTTTCTTTTATCAAACACACCAATTTTAATAAAACTGTTAACAATATCAATTTTAAAATCTAAATATTCAATATTAAAACAATTTTCATTAGTTTTTTTCAAGACCAAATCACCAGGATAAATACTATAAATAAAATTATAATCATCACAATTAAACAAAATAAAATCATCAATGTATCTGAAAGCATTAAGTTCTTTATGTTCAAGAAATTTAGCCTCAAAAAAATGCAAAAAAATGTTGGCAAAAGCCCCAGAAAAGGAATTACCTTGTGGAATTCCAATAATTTGTTTATATAATGTATTTCAACGTATTATCTTAACCATTTATGATAAAATGTGCTGAATATCGAATAAAGTTTTTTTCTTCTTTTTAATGTCAGCCACAGATTTCTCGTTTATTTACTCTGGACGAGTGTGTGAACCTCAATCACAGAAGCGCGCAACGCCACGGGAACTCCTGGATCAAGTATTGGGTGAAATTTTTCCATCGTGGAAGACTTTTTTGATGGAACTAACCCGTATTTACGTTACATAAATACAATGAAAACCTCCCACGGTTAGCCTGACCTCAAGAGGACTTTAACCCATGATCCATCTACCCCTGAAGATATTTTTACATAAGCACTAAGGTCCGTTGAAGTGGGATTGGTATCGACTAGGCATCGCTGGGATTCGAACCTGGTTCACCTCATTGGAAGGTAAACACTCTATCCCCTGAGCCACCACTGTCACGGAATAAAATATACATTTGATTTAAAAATGCTATAAAAAAAATAAGAGTTGAAATCTAGCTTTAAAAAAACTAAATTTTTTTCAAACTAAATCGAACTACTGTATTTAAGATATTAACTAATGTACTTAGATTTCTACGCATTAATCGAAGATACTGTGTTTATGATATGTAACATAACTCTCGTTTAATCTCAACTGTGCAGTATTTTTTGTCATTTCGCAAAACTAGATGATAGAGCTTCTCAAAGGCTGGGTCGTTGAATACATGAAGAACAAAATAGAAAGAAAGAAAAGCAAAAAATAACCCTAGGCTGAATAGAACCCCAATAGAACTACCTAAAGTTAGATGTAGCTTGTTAAAGTTATTGTTTTTAAAATAATTATCATATTAAATAGAAACAGGCTGATTTTTGCTTATTCACTATAAGGTTTTTCAACTAAAGTTTTGTCAGGTTATATTAGCTAATTTTCATTCTCGTCTTAATTAACAAGGTTAAAAAATAATCTACGAAATAAATATTTACTTTGGCCACTCTAAAATTTAATGAAAGCTTTATGGTAAGTAGAAAATGTGCTTTGACGTATACATTTCTTACAAATTGGAACACGAGAAAAGCATTACGGCATTCATTTAATTATCGATCATTATTCGAATTGAATGTAATAAATTTTAGAAAAAAAATTAATGGTTTTCTTTTAAATGGGTGCATCATAACTGCGTCTATTATATGGAATTTATTTCGTGGCGTTTTGAACGACAAGTAAACTCTTTATCTTCATAAATTCTTTTTAAGACTGACGAAATAATAATACTATTTAAGAGAGACTGTAAGTTAATTTATCGACAAGCACTGAAACGTTGCCGCATGAAGGTTTCCAAGCCTTTTCATTGAATGGCTCTTACATCTCAGTTATCTCACGCAATAGTGTCATAATAACAGTTTCAAACGATATTGCAGTTTCGTTATGAACTTTTTAATCTTGCAAATGCACCATCTATTAATGTATCAACAAATCCTTTTAGCGTCCAGAAATTATGTAGTTCATTACCTATTTCAGCAAAAAGTTTGTTTAGTATTCAAGCTAAACATTATCAGGCACGCAAGTGCTTTTTCAATTAAAAACCTAAAGAACCACAAATGATCGAGAAAGTGGTTCTTTTGAAAATGATATACATATATATTGTAAGTGTATAATAGTTTAGAGACTAGAAAAAAGAAGAAGAAAACCTTATCATAGTAGTTTATAGAGTAACTGACGAATTTAAGGTTAGGTTAAAGTTAGAGTTAAGCCATAACTCTTGTCTAATTCTCGACAGCATAACATCCGAGTATTTCGTCATCTAGATTGAGTGCTTTAAATTTTGAGGAGCAGAAGGAATGTCTTGTCCAGTTAGAGAATTCAATGAAGTGCAAAATTAAATTTAGTAAAGCAAGCTATTTTATAGTGCAATTTCTTGACACTCTACAAGACTTTCTATTGATTTGAAACTTTACAAGACAAGATTAAAACAAAAATGACTCCAAGAGGCAAAGACTGTATTGTTAATATAGAACTAATTATTTTACTTTATATTGCAGTAACATGCGGATTAGTAAAAGTTAAATTTCAACTTTTTAACGTCATCGGTTCTATATTTTCCGTTTTATTCAATTTCGGATGTATGGATTTAGTTGCTCTGTTAATACTTTATATGGTCAAAGGCGACGAAGATATTAGGACTAATTGTGCTAATATTATGGGTTGGCTTCTCTTTCTCCTGACGTGGCATAATTTACGTTGCAAAAGCAAGGAAGTAATTGATCTTTTTAATTACTTGGAAGAAATAACACAATTAAAACAAAAGAGCACAATTAGTTCAAAAGACAGGAACATAACTAAATGCATGATGGCATTTGTGGTTATATTTCCCATTGTTTTTTATGCTGCTATGTGCACAGCATCTGATGACAGCTACCGTAGCTCCATTGTGAACTACTGGATGTACGGCATGCACATATATAACGAAAATTTACAAAGAGCTTTATTTTTCGTTAAATTTCTTACTCATCGTTTTTTAGAAACTTTTTTCGCTCTGACGAGCATCTGCTTGTATTTGACATGCTGTCGCTACATGACGTTTACTTTATTAAATCTTCAGCGTGACATGAAAACAGCATTCATGACATCCACCTTCGCTTCACAACAAGAAGAATTTGCGAAAAGATATTTGCTTATACTGGACGGTTTAAGCAAAATGCAATGCACATTTTCAAGAAGTATTTGCTTGCAGTGCTTGGCTTGCATTTTCTTCATGTTTTCTACGATTTCGATTTTCTTAACCCAACCTAAAGACAAATTTACTTCTGCAGACGTTAATATGTCTTATAAAGTCGAAATTTGCATCTATATAATGTTGTTATCAGCATCTCTTTTTTCAATTTATCATTATGCAGGTGAAATACCAATACAAATAAGAAATATTAAAAATTATTACCAAACAGAATATGCCAGATATAAGTTATCAGACATGCGAGACATCGAATCACCATCAGAATCTGTTTTTAAAGAATTGATGAATCAACCAGATGTGGTGCTATCAGGATCAAATGTTCTGATATTTACAAAGACTAACTTTTTTGCGATCATTGGAGCTTTCGTGTCATTCGGACTCATTATTTTGGGCTTTGAGAGTAAATATTCATAAAATTATACGATGACGAAGCCTTCGAGAAACAGCCTTTAAAACTACGTGCAAAAGACGTAGTAGACCTTTAGAACTACGTAGGATTAAACAGCATGTTTACCTTGTTTATGAGTTTTAACACATTAAATAATAACATTCTGTATCTATAAATTTAATTTGATAAAGGAATCATCCACAACATAACTAAGAGGGAAATAAAACACTTTTTTTTTCAATTCTTCTTCTAAATTGTTAATCACTTATTCATTTAAATTATCATGTTGTCTTTTCCAAATTTTGCTCTAATTTTGTTTAGATTATTAGATTTAGTTCCTCTTAACATAGTTTTGCATAGTTTAGTTTCTCTTGACGTTGCAAAATATATTTTGTTCTAGTAATGAAACTACAGGGTAATTAAAAATGAATATAGCGATTACAAACGGCTATAACTATTTAATTAAAAAGAATTTGTCTATAAAATTTACACAGAATGTATAAGGAACTTCAAAATTTTGTATACATGCGTCACAGATATTTTATGTTACTTCTCTTGCTCACACGGGCAGCATCTAGGCGGTAGTCCATTTCATTCTGAAGCATTTGTGCAGATACAGACGCAACCGCATTACAAATGTGTCCTTTGAGTTCTTCAACTGTTTTGGCCATGGGAAGCACATACATAAAATCTTGGCTAAATATTCTCTGCACTTTGATAACAGAATGACAATTGTTAAATTCTAACACGCAAAATGCTTTCTGCGCGGGACTCGCCATTTTCACTAAGGAACTCGCGCATGCGCACAATTCCGCTTCATTGAGCCTTACGTAAAGAAATTTTGAAGTTCCACCTACATTCTATGTTAATCTAATCGATAAATTATTTTTTATTAAATAGTTATCGATGTTCGCAATCGCTGTAATCATTTTGAATTACCCTGTAATTAAAAAAAATTGAAAATAAATTCAAACTTTTTTGATTATAATCACTTTCAATATATACCCCTCCTCTGTGCCTTCTGTGATCCATGCGAATTTTCCATTGTTCGATACAGTGCTGGGAAAATTCATGTAAGAGATTCTTAATGCAGGACGCCGCTTTTCCTTTCACAAACTTCAATGAACTGTAATCTTGTTTTATTACGCAGATTTGTCAGTAGGAAGCAGGTAAAACTAGCATGGTGCTACGTCAGGTGAATAAGATGGATGAGTTAACTCTGGGATAATATACATGGATAGAAACGTCTTGACAGACAATGCAGAAGCAGTCGCCATGTTATCTTGATGGAGAATTCATGATTTCTTCTACAATTATGATCTTACGCTTTCTTTAATTTCTACAGTTTTAGAAATGACATGATTAATTAAGTTTCAATTACAAAAAAAATTGCCGATTTTTAGCCTTCTCTTTCAACTGTTTTCAGCGTAGAAAGGTGACTCGAGCGTGAATCATCGTCACCATATCTTCGACCATCTTAGAACTTCTTAAACCGCAAAAAAGTTCCCACGCGTGACAATAATTTATCGCCATACACTTTTTAGGAGCTTTGGTGGCTCCAGAAATAGAGCGTTTGACTTCCAAAAAGGTGAACCGGGTTCGAATCCCTGCGATACCTGGTCAATACGAATTCCGCAACCGACTCTCACCAACCACTATACGTAAAATATCCTCAGTGGCTGACGGACATGGGTTAGAGTCCCTTTGCCGTCAGGCTAACTGTGGGAGGTTTTCGTGGTTTCTCTCTCATATAATGCAACTGCGAGTTAGTTCCATCAAAAAGTCCTCCACGAAAGCAAATTTCTTCCTATACTTGATCTAGGAGTTTCCTTATCTTCTGGATTGGGTTCAAAACTGGAAGGCTACTGAGCTAAATATTAATAGTAGTAAACCCAAATTTGGGTCGGCTGTTCAACGACGGTTATAATATAAAATATAAAAAATACACTTTTTAGATTATTTCAGTGGCGCTTAGTAGGGGCGAGTGTGAACATGCTTTAAGTAGTTTTTTTCAATTCAAAGTTAGCTACTTTAGTTTGTTTCTTTTTTAAATCGCAATCATATCAGAAAAAAATTAATAATAATAATAATAAATAAATATATAAAACTGTGTTGCACATTATTTTGGTAGAATGGAAGTTGTTCATAGATTTGGAGATTATGATATTCAATTCTTAAAAAAAAATATGGATATAGTTCTTTTAATCATAAATATTTATTTTTGTGGAGAAAAAAGAACATTTCTCAAATCTCTAGAGAAGAAATAGTTTCCAAACTTCCGTTGCCAGTAATTGTTAAAAATACTAATCTCAATACACACAATACAAATTAGAATTTTAATTAATATAAGTCAATATTTATTCTCCAATAATACTTAGATTGAAAGTACTTTCATTTTGGCTTTAGGTATACGCTTCTGAGTTGTATTAAATGACTACATAACAAGTCATCTAGTTTTTCTAAACTATCCTCATAGCTTGTTCATATTAGTCCCGTAAAATGTAGACAAAAACAAAAATTTGTAAAAAAAAAAATTAAAAAATAAATAAATAAACAGCTTTGTAACTCCAGTTATAAATCATCAGAATGCTGAAAAGTCCAAATTATTGTTAAAAATAAAATACTTTAACTTAAAAATTATACTTAATATAGTTTTTTTGACAAATTTGTAAAAATATGTTCGCACTAGCCTCCCTCTCCCCTATAAATAGTATATCTAACCATTATACATAAAGTGCATTGTACATTTAGTACATAACGGATTGATTGATTATGTGGAAAAAGATTTAAAAGCCATGAGAATCAATAAATGGCAAAAATTAGTGTCAAATCGAGCCAGATGGAGACGATTAGTTGGGACGAATCTGGCCTGTACTGTCATGCTCATGAATTCAAACGAAATATTAAATGATAAAGGTCGATTTTTTTACTTGGAATAAACCAATACAAATTGTTATTAGAAAATGGAAAATAAAAAAAATTTATATTACAGTGAAAATGAAAATGGCATTGATTAACCCTTTTGAAGGTCATGGTAAGTGTATTTACCACCACGTTTTACCACTTTTAATTTAGGTTTCCATTTTTCAATAACTTCAGCTTTCTTGAAGTGAGTTTGAATAAAATTGATAACCATTTGTCACTTTTAAAAAACGTATAAAAGTTACAAAATACATAATTCCTTTTGAAGTTTGTAGCATTTAAGGAATTTATTTTATAAATAAAAAAAAATAAAAGTCAGTAAGCTCCTAATAGGTCATGTTAAATATATTTACCACCAAAAAAGTGGCATTTTTATAAACTAAATGAGTTTTTTTTTTAATATCAATTACTGTTCTTAAAACAATTTCAATTCCAAAAATACTTGAAATAAAGGGCCCAATAAAGGGTTAATAGCATGGTGATAAAAATTACATTAAATATGGAACATATAGTAACTCAAAAGTATTTGGGGTAAACGATGCACCTATTTTCTTTTAATTCGTGTTTATTATTGTACAAGATTTTTTGGTATTTGAAACATGCAATTTTGATTGATTATATAAGCTCTTTAAATCATCATTATTTGTATTGCTCAAAACAAATATTGAAAAATGTATTGAAACTACAATGGTGTTAGGAATCAATTATAAAATTGCTCATAGCATTGGAAAGAATAACTATTCAATACGTTGATAGAATTAAATATATGATTATAATTTTGTACAAGGGATTCTGTTATTAGTTTTTAACGTTTCAATTGAAATAATTTCTAAGAGTGCAAAGAGCTGAAAGTACATAATAGTTTAAAAAATATAGGTATTACTTATTCAACAAAAACACTATTGTGTTACAGTAAATGTTCAATTTTAGTAATGAACAAGCCCCTTATTTTGCAGAAAGTATTAAATAATGTATAATCACGTAAGTTTAATCCATTTATTCAACGTTAATGATTGTAACTTCGTTACCAATTGTGACTTTTTTCATTTGTAAACAAAGGAAAGACAAATATATTGATCTCTAATATTGATATATTCTGTATTATTGTCATTTTAAATTACTACAACATTTCTAGCAATCTTCTTAAATATTGTAGAAAATTACATAAAATATATTTTCAAAACTAATTTTCTTTCTTTATTGTGCTTAAAAGTTTGCTTGAGTGAAAAATTAAACAGATTACACTAGTGTTTCAGTTTCATACTGTTTAGACAAAATAAAAAACTAAAGTCAGCAAAAGAAAATTATCTAAAAGGCTAAGCTTCAACAAACTGAACATTTTATTTGAAAGCATTTAGATTATGTACAACAACGCAAACTAGTTTACAAAAGAGAAAAAAAAATTGGTTTGCAGTCATCGCTGAAAACTGGAAATAGTATTACTTTAAACAAAATTGTCCTTTTTATCGTATTAAAAAAATTAAAAATAATTTACAATGAGGAAAAGTTTAGACAACATTGCGTTTATATTGCTACACTAAAGAAAGAAACTAAAATGATAAAGAGAATCAAGACAAGCCGATTTTTGTTTGAATTGTTGGCAGCATGTGGAATTTTACCATCCACATTCAAACCCATTGTGGTATTTTCTGCAATTTCCAATCTATTAGTCCATTTCAGCCTTATTAACTATATTGTAATAACTATTAAAAAATTGAAAACATCTGAATATAATGTGATGCAAAGTTCTAGCCTCATTGGATTTATATTTCAGATTTTAGCTTGGCATACATTGCGTGGAAAAAAGCAAGATATAGAACAACTTCTTATATATCTTAAGACTTTATCTCGTGCTGATAATTGTGTAAAGAAACGATGCAAAAAGATCATAAGCAATACCGTCATTGTTCTAGCAGTTGCAAATCCAATTTTGTTTTACTTCGTACTCGCCTGCGTATCGGATAAAGAATTTAGAGATAAATTCTCAAGTTTTAAAATATATTTTGACGAATCCGATGATTATCGTTTGAGAGAATTTTGTTTCATAGCACAGATTACGATGGCTTGCATAGCGAATGTTTATCTTTTTATGATGTTTTTGATTTTTGTAGCATGCTGTCTATATGTTATATATTCTTTATCTCAATTTGAAATGGAGTTGGCAGCTTCATTTGAAACCTATTCTGTGATGACTCAAGTGGATGCACTTGCCAAAAAATATATTCGAATACATAAGGGCTTGCGTAAAATACAGCATAGATTTTCCCACTGTTCGCTGTTTCTCTGTGTGTCAGTCATTTGCTATCTGTTTCGATATTCAGCAATATATCTAACGATGGCAATGTCCGGAAAATCTACAGCCGACCCCAACTTAGATGATTTAGCTGTCACCATAATAAACATTTGTCACGTTCTGGTGTACGTAGCAGCACTGTTCTGTCTGTATTTCTTTGCTGGAGAAGTACCGGTTAGAATGAAAAAAATAACGGATGCGTTTTACAAGTACTATCTATCGTACCGTTTATTGTATGAAAAAGAATCTGAGATGCTAAGAAGCTCCACTCTGAAAAAAATGATAGACTTGCCTGTAATTACTCTATCGGGAGCAGGCATTTCAGATTTCACTAAGTTGAATCTATTTGGATTTATAGGAACATTTATCTCTTTGGGAATTATTCTTTTGACTATTCAACAAGTCATGTTGGAGAAAAATGCTTTTGTGTGCAATAATTCGTGCGTATGTGAGTGTTAACAACACTGAATCTGAGATGATAGGAAGCTCCCCCCTGAAAAAAAGGATGGATTTGCCTGTAATTACTCTATCGGGAGCAGGCATTTTAGATTTCACTAAGTTGAATCTATTTGGATTTATAGGAACATTTATCTCTTTGGGAATTATTCTTTTGACTATTCAACAACAAGTCATGTTGGAGAAAAATGCTTTTGTGTACAATAATTCGTGCGTATGTGAGTGTTAACAGCACTGAATCTGAGATGCTAGGAAGCTCCCCCCTGAAAAAAAGGATGGATTTGCCTGTAATTACTCTATCGGGAGCAGGCATTTTAGATTTCACTAAGTTGAATCTATTTGGATTTATAGGAACATTTATCTCTTTAGGCATTATTCTTTTGACTATTCAGCAACAAGTCATGTTGGAGAAAAATGCTTTTGTGTACAATAATTCGTGCGTATGTGAGTGTTAACAACACTGAATCTGAGATGATAGGAAGCTCCCCCCTGAAAAAAAGGATGGATTTGCCTGTAATTACTCTATCGGGAGCAGGCATTTTAGATTTCACTAAGTTGAATCTATTTGGATTTATAGGAACATTTATCTCTTTGGGAATTATTCTTTTGACTATTCAACAACAAGTCATGTTGGAGAAAAATGCTTTTGTGTACAATAATTCGTGCGTATGTGAGTGTTAACAACACTGAATCTGAGATGCTAGGAAGCTCCACCCTGAAAAAAAGGATGGATTTGCCTGTAATTACTCTATCGGGAGCAGGCATTTTAGATTTCACTAAGTTGAATCTATTTGGATTTATAGGAACATTTATCTCTTTGGGAATTATTCTTTTGACTATTCAACAACAAGTCATGTTGGAGAAAAATGCTTTTGTGTACAATAATTCGTGCGTATGTGAGTGTTAACAGCACTGAATCTGAGATGCTAGGAAGCTCCACCCTGAAAAAAAGGATGGATTTGCCTGTAATTACTCTATCGGGAGCAGGCATTTTAGATTTCACTAAGTTGAATCTATTTGGATTTATAGGAACATTTATCTCTTTGGGAATTATTCTTTTGACTATTCAACAACAAGTCATGTTGGAGAAAAATGCTTTTGTGTACAATAATTCGTGCGTATGTGAGTGTTAACAACACTGAATCTGAGATGATAGGAAGCTCCCCCCTGAAAAAAAGGATGGATTTGCCTGTAATTACTCTATCGGGAGCAGGCATTTTAGATTTCACTAAGTTGAATCTATTTGGATTTATAGGAACATTTATCTCTTTGGGAATTATTCTTTTGACTATTCAACAACAAGTCATGTTGGAGAAAAATGCTTTTGTGTACAATAATTCGTGCGTATGTGAGTGTTAACAGCACTGAATCTGAGATGCTAGGAAGCTCCCCCCTGAAAAAAAGGATGGATTTGCCTGTAATTACTCTATCGGGAGCAGGCATTTTAGATTTCACTAAGTTGAATCTATTTGGATTTATAGGAACATTTATCTCTTTGGGAATTATTCTTTTGACTATTCAACAACAAGTCATGTTGGAGAAAAATGCTTTTGTGTACAATAATTCGTGCGTATGTGAGTGTTAACAGCACTGAATCTGAGATGCTAGGAAGCTCCACCCTGAAAAAAAGGATGGATTTGCCTGTAATTACTCTATCGGGAGCAGGCATTTTAGATTTCACTAAGTTGAATCTATTTGGATTTATAGGAACATTTATCTCTTTAGGCATTATTCTTTTGACTATTCAGCAACATGTCATGTTGGAGAAAAATGCTTTCGTGTGCAGTAATTCGTGCGTATGTGAGTGTTAGCAACACTAATAATTAAAACGTATTGGGTTTTTTAATTTATTTCCAAACTTCGTCTTTTTCGTTTCATAATTACCATTAAACATACATTTTATACTTTTTACTATTTTGTATCAATTTAAGTCAAAATATGTGAGAATATTGTGTTTAACGTTATTTATGGTTATAAAATACAGCATGTATTTTCTGTGTTAAAGATAAAATCTTCCAAACACTGTTCACTTCCAAGCCAAACTTTTTCAAATATGCACTTATTTTAAGTTATTTAGATCTAAGAGAAACAATTATTCATCTTTGAAATTTATTTGATTTACTAAATCAATATTGATAAATTTTTGAATAAGAATGAAAAAATTTTTTTTTCAAATTACTTTTTTAGGATTTGATATTTTAGTAATATGATTTCGATAATCTAAAAGATTTTTTAGTAACTATTAAGAATGATTTTTTTACAATTAAAAAATACTAAAATATATTTTTGCATGTAATTAGAGGATCAGAAAAAAAATGCATGAAAAGGACACCGGTGTTCCATCTGCGTCAAAGGATTAAGTCTTCTTTCAAATGCAATGAATTGTTTTGACTCCTAGTGCTTGAACAGAAGATGACACTGTTTAAAATAGTACGAAATTTTGCTTTGCAAGCAACCATGAATGAATTAGATGACAAATACATTTAAAAAACAGTATTATTTCTGAGATTTCAAAACAGCTTTAAAGGAGAAAAGGAACTTTCACTGAAGTACTTTCCCTCGCAAATATTTTATACTGATGGCAATTTTTTCTCAAAAACTTAAAATGCCATCCATCTTTTATGAATACATAACTATTAAAGACAAATTATTGATTTTACTTTTAGGCATCGGTTTAACGAAGAAAAAAAAAGTTAAAAAGTGTTCACAAAACGTTTCTTAAAATTTGCATTTGTTTAATAGGATTAAGACTTCCTCATCCACTGTTATACAAGTATATTAAAAATGAATAAGAGAAGAAGTTTAAGATTTTTATGACTGTCAGGCTAAATTTCTGTTCCGTTAAAAAAGCCATCAAGAGCAAAAAATCTTACCACAGAATATGGGTTCACAATCACATTCACAGGGTTAAAATCGCGAAATGCCCAATTGGGTTCTGATTATTACTTGTCAGAGTCGCTTGAGAGCCATGCTGGCTTAGAGGATAGAACGAATATGGGTGATTCTTCGGAAACATGACAATTCGGAACAAAAAATTTCTTCAAATTTAAAGTCTTCAAAATAATCAAAATATTTTTTTGTATATTTATTTAGTTACATTTATTAATATTTTACAGGCAGCAGTGTAGTTTATTGACATTTGCTCATGAAAAAAAATAAAATAGATGTTGTAAAAGAATAGTTGAATGCCAGGAAAAAGATATATTAGCCTAGAAGTTAAAAAGAAAAACAGTCAATTTAAGCTAATATTAACTCAGTTTAAGCCTTTGCGGTAGATGGATCATGAATGCTTAAACTAATTCCTGAATCCACTGCAGAAAGAATCAAAAATGCTTTTGTTGCTGATATGTACAGAATAAAATTGTGTATAATGATCAAACATTAAATTAAAATAATAAATGTGATTACATTCAAGCATATTACAATCTTGCATAAACTTGGTATTAGGTAAATATTTGCTTTCTCTCTTTACATTTAACTGTTTAAAAAATTTTCTGGTAACTTTTTAAATGTCCTGGCATTCATAAGCCAGGAAAATGACAGCCAGGATAATGACAATTTGCCATTATATAACATTTAACTTTTCTTTAATTTAACATTTCGGCCTAAGATGTTTACATTCCGTAGAAAACAACAGGATTTCTTAAAATAACTAAGGTAAATGTAAATAGTTTATGTTATTAATGATTTCAAGAAGACAGGAAAATGACAGCATAAAAACCTACTCAGCTTGAAAAAATGTTTGAAATAGGTTTTGAACCAGAAAGTTGGTTCTTTATTCATGCAATAAGACATGTTCAAATAGGATGGTATTCTAATCAATCTATTCACATAAGATATTGATTGCTGGCGCTGTCTATTTCAGTTATAAATCACTAAGTAAAAATAGCCAGGAAAATGACAGATTTTCTGTGTGACAAACAAATTATTGACATAAAAAATTTTTTTAAACAAAGTTTTTCTAAATAATACCCTTTGCATATATTCTTGAAATGCTTACAATGATTGAGACAAAAAAAAAGATTTTGAAAAGTGTATGGGAAGTTTAGAAGCTAGTTATTATTGGAAATATTGTTTGTGACATACCAGGAAAATGACATTTTGAAATTCAATTAAATATTTTAAATATACCAAAACAGTCAATGCTAGTGCAAGGTCATTTTAGAATACTAACAGTAATGCTATTTATTAAAACTTTAAAAAAAAGTTATTTTAGTAGTATAGTATTAGATCTTGGAGCAAGAGACTGTAAATTGTCATATTTCGTGAGAATCACCCATGTATAGAAAAATCATCTTTCGTTATTTGCTTACAATAGTACTCATTTAGCTTGATGTCGATCGTCGTAATTTCAGAGCTTACGGTAAACCTGTAATTCGGTATACAGACAGGCGCACACGCTCACTTGCACACAAATTCTTTATTTAATGATACGTACTTGCTGAATACCCTTTCTTTGTACTGGGTGAAAAAATAAGCGTAAATTAATCAGTACTGAGCAATACAGCAAAATCGTGCACAAAACGGTTAACAAACTCCGGTCTAAATAATAAAGCTAAAGTAATTATAGTGATTTTTGCTTATTATTTGTTACCTTTCTCTGTGGCTTAACGTTATTGGTTAAGTAAAACACGTATTTAGTAGTATTTCATAACATCTAAATATAGATTAGCTGTATTCACTATCATCCGTAATAATGCTGTTGCTCGAGCAACTTATGATATTTAAAATTTACCGCAATCAAGCTACTTTCTCCTGTACTTTTATCTTCGAAGAGAGTTACAGAATGCAGCATAAAAATGAAAAATATTGGTGCTGCTGTAATCTCCAAATTTACTCATTAAATACTTTGTATCATATAAGAATAGTTTTGGTACCTATAAAAACTACACCAAATACCATGATGCCAGTAGTGTCTCTAACCAAAATCAAGAGTGTAACAATGATAGTTAGGTGACTTCTTACGATTTCTTAAGTGAATTAGTATTGTTTCTCCATTAATTTTGCTTTTCAGTAGAGCTTATTTTTAACTTCAATTAGTGACTTTTACCAAAATTAATTTTTATTGACACGTTTCTCTTCAACGAATTTGTACCATTTTCCCTTAATTATGCCTTTCAGTTCAGAACTATTTTTAATTTCAATTACCGTTGTTTTTAAATTAATTCGTTTTAAGGTGACACCCATCGCTGAGATTCGAACCCCTGTCATCTCATTGGAAGGTGAGTGCTCTATTCCTTGAGCCTCTACGGCGCATAATTACTAATCACTGAAAAAAATGCCCAACACATTTTTATAATAAAAGCGAAATTAATAGAGAAATGGTACTAAATCTTTTACGACAAACGTAAAAAATCGCAAAATTATTATGGATGCTATTAATGATTACTAATTGAAACTAAAAATAAGCTTTTAGAAGCAATAGTAGTTGGAGAAATGATAATCGTGAAAATTGCCCAACAACATTGCCTTATATGTTGTTTTTTTAAATAAACATATTATATTGTATAAAGTGCATATTTTGTTTTTCTTTCCACAAATAGTGATTGATTACCATGAAAACACCAATAATTTGAATAGTTTATAACCAAGAAAACTTAAAAAGGAAACCGAAATATATTTTTCTGCATTACTTTGATGACTCATCTTTTGACACCGTTTCATACGTTTTTGTAATTAAATTTTGATTCATACACCATTCGATCATCGCTCTCTTACCTTTTGCATTCAATAAAGTTAAAAATTCACTCTTCCATTCTCTCGTCCTTTTCAGCTTGTACCGCACAAAAAAATTAAATAATAACAATAATAAATGTAATAGCTGTTAAAAAATAAAATAATAACGATGATTCTAACAGCAAGAGATCAGAAACATAAATGGCGAAAAAATGAACCCTTTTACCTCTTTTCTAATGAAACCCAAATTTCGCGTGGGTATACATATCAAATAATCAAATAGGCTTAAGAATTTTGAGGGTAAGATCAGACAAAATAATCTCCCCGAAATATCTTCCGGAACCTACGCTACTGGCCATTAAAATTGCTACACCAGGAAGGAATGCAAATAGCAGAATTATATTTATTGAGCACATACATAACAGTTGGAAGAACAAGTGATTACATTTTCAGGATATTTGGATGTATAGATCCTGAGGAATCAGCACTCAGAGCAGTCTCCGCTGACAGCAATAACAGCAGTTATTCTCCTGGCAATCGAGTTGAGCAGAGATTGGATAGCATGAACGGGTACAACATTCCATGCAGCTTCAACATCATGCCACAATTCATCGATCGTAGTGACTGACGAGTGGTGGCGTGCCAATCTTTCATCAACCATTGCCCAGATGTTTTCAATTGGTGAGATATCAGAATAACGTGCTGGCCAGGGCAACAGGCGAACATATTCTGTGTCAAGGAAGGTCAGGACAGTGCGGGCAACATGCGGTCGTGTATTGTCCTCCTGAAACGTAGCGTTATGAAAGCCTCGAAGATTAGGCAGTGCAACTGGCCTTAACACATCAGAAATGCTACAGCTGCTGTTCAAAGTGCCGGCAATGTGAACGAGAAGTGAACGAAGCGTGCATCCAATGGCACTCAGTACCATTACCCCAGGTGATGGGCCAGTATGACGATGTCGAAAGCAAGCATGGCGAATGGTTGCACAGATGCAACCATTATGATGCTGTATACAGAACCTGGATTCGTCGAAAAAGACGACATCATGCCATTCCTGCGTCCAGGGTCGTCGTTGATCACATCATTGGAGGCGCTAATGCCCGTTATGTAGCGTAATGGGTAGCCGAAGCCGTGGTCGCCGTGCTGACAGTCCATGCAGCTGCAAACGTTGTCGAACTGTTCGTGCAGACACTTGCAAATAACCCTATTTGTTGACTCAGGATTCGTGACGTAGCTATACGATCCCTTAAGACCATGTGGATAACATGTCTGTCTTCTCGGCTGTTAGTGATGGGGCCACTGAGATCCTGGAGTTCCAAATGACCATCATGAAGCTATCGATTCCATATTCTGTTAACAGTCATGGGATCTCGACCAACGCCAGCAGCAATACTTTGGTATGATAAACCACAATCCCGGTAGGCCACAATTCGACCTCGATCAAATTCAGACACGTGCTGGTAGGCGTTTCTCCTTCTAACACAAGGTATAATAAAAACTTTTTTACCCAAGGACAATGCTCAAATTCAATTTCTGCATGAAAAACTTACTGTCAAATCTCTTCTTTTATACACATTGTATGTGTCGCTACCACCGCCTGCTTTGCATGAATGCGCTGATAAGCTTATCATTTGTATACCACAACATGATTCATCCGTCTTGCAAATTTCACATTCGTGGTGTGTCGCCTTCCTGGTGTAGCAATTTCAATGGCCAGTAGTGTAGTTTGGCTAGATTTCAAAAACTTGCTTGACGAGATTTTAAAAATAACCACGGGGTGGGCTAGTTTTGAATTCACCTGTAAATATAATTTATTGAAAAGAGTATAAAACTATTTACCGTTTAATAAAAGACGGTGACTAAATATCATTATTATAAAATATATATAAAAGATAATATTACACGATTTCTTTTTAATATAATAAAAGCCTTATGTACATAATCTTTATAAAACAGATTAAAAAATATCGCTAAATGAGAAGTAAACAAGCAACTTACATATAAACAATTCCTTTTAATTATTTTATGCTCATGACAACCAAAGAAATGTGGAAAATCTAAATTAGATACTTGATCGCAGCATGTCATATATCTGTCCAAAGGGAAAGTGTTATGCAGTCATCATTTTCAAATTTATTTTATTTTCAAATCTTGAATTAAAACATGCAAGTTGGAATTCTTGATAGTCATTGTCATTTCAAAAGAATCGAATAATTCGGATTCGGTTAATTTGAATAAAAGTTTTAAGAAGTTTTCTGTTAAGTCATAATGTCTCTACAAAAACTCTATTCAGTATTTAAAATTAGTTAAATAGAATAAGAATTGAAAGAGTTTATGAACAGCACTATGGGACAGCAACTTTTTAAACTGTTTATGTCTGATGTGCATTGAAATATGTTTTGACAAAATAAATATATACTTATGATTTTTTTTTATTTGTTATACTTTTATATATTTTTCAATTTAATTATTTTAATTAGCTTCCGTAGTTTTGAAATTATTTTATTATTTGAGAATTGCAACTGATTAGTATCTCGCTTTTTTTAATTATGCATAGTTTAAAAATGCTTTATTTTATGTGCATTGAGTTTTTTGATTATCAAATTTGTTAAAATTAGTCTGTGTTTAAATTTGTTAAAATTATTGCATATCTTAAAAATGCTTTATTTAATGTAAGTGAAGTCTTGAGTTTGATTTTAACATATTCATGTTAAAAGGGCCCAAGACATTTCTGTTTTGCATGCCATTAAGACGGCTCTGCTTTCCAGGCGTCGCGAATAGTGTATCATGCTGCTCTAGGACGAAGTAAATATATTAAAACTACAACAATTCAAAATTCGAGCTTTATGAACTAATTATCATATCTAATAACAAATTCAATACAAGCTATAAATAAAAATGTATTCGAATAGTTATTTACAAGCGAAAAACTATAAGAATAAAATATGTAGTTAGACTTCGAAACAGGTGCTTATAATACGAATAACATTGTGATATCAAGATCATATACAATACACTCTCGATGTCTCGAAAATCTTGCCATGTCAAAAAATATTTTTCTCCTTGGCATTCTATATCCACCTAATGTTAATTCCTATTCGAAGAATTTCTTCTCAAAACCTAGTTTCGAAATAGAAAGTAAATTTTTTTCAGAAAAATCCCAAATTAAATTTATTGTAAACCAATTATTTTCCTTTTAATGCATAAATATTTTCGTCTTACTTTTAAAAATATTTAGACTCATAACAGCTATCATTATATACATATTTAATTATTGTTATGTTTCATGACTTTACTTTTTCGAGTAATTTTACATAATATATTTTTCTACTTTATAGAACATATTTAGTTCTGAACTTGTTATCTCAAAAACTCGCTATCTCGAAATATTTTTTTGCGTCCCTTCAACTTTGAGATATTGCTTCTCGGAATTAGGGGGGGGGAAAAACATTCGGGAAGATAAAATTTTTTAAAACAATAGATCCAATCCTTCTTGATTAAAATTTAAAATTAGATGGTTTAGCTTTCTAATTTTCTAGCCAATATGACAACCATGGTATCCGATAACGTCGGTTATCTCTCTGATACTTTCGTAACTGGTGAGTAAGTAAAATTACTTTGCTAATAGTTGAATTACGTTTCAGACGTAAAAGCTTTTGATTAAAGAAATCATTGACGATTTCCAAGACAGGCAAATTTCATAGAAGTCACTGGTAAGTCTTTTCTCTAAAAGCAATTTTTATATAGTAATTATCCATTTGTTTTTTTATTTCTCAACCCTTCGACTCCCAATCATAAACGTAGTGTCCCCCTCAATAATTTTTCAGAATTTTTTTTAAAAATTATAACTTTAAAATAAACTATTTTTAATTTAATAAAAATTAATAATTTTAGATATTTTATTTATAATTTAACGAAATAATTCTATATTTATCATTTTTTAAGTAAGTGGTATCTTAAAAGAGATTTAAGGAATTTTTAAAAATTTTTCGGTCATTACTCAACAATTTTGAAGTATTAATATAGTTAATCGACAAGTATTAATATAGTTTATAAATGTGGTTATTAGTTATTTATTTTAATTTATGCACAATATTTTTTTTTTACTTACATTTGTTTTCTATTAACATTGTGCAATAATTTTTAAAGACCTGTAACTGCTAAAAGATTTTAAAATCGTTTAAAATCATTTTTATTTACTTTGAATTTTCATTCGGATTTTTTTTAAGTATAAATTTTTAGGTAAAATGTGATAAAATAGTTACATTTATTATTATTATAATTTTTAAAAAAATGTGTTTTATTTCTCACGCAATATCCCTTTTACGCTACTGATTAATTTAAAATGTAACGTACTAGTTTCAGGCATGTTTCAATAGAATGTTTTCTAAACTGTTTTATTTGATTATTATGTAACTTTTATAAACTTACCACTTAATTTAAAATACTAGATTTCTCTGAATGCTTAAAAATATTGAAAAAGGAGCACAATATTGCTCATAGTAAAAATGTTATTCTTTAAAATTTTAAGGAAATTTCATAACCAGGAATTACACTGATAAATTATTAAAGTGTATTATGATGGATCTGATTATCTCATAATCTTCTAGGCAATAATTAAAAACTAATTAAATCTGTAAAACTTATTCGCGTTTTAGGCACTGTGAGTAAAGTGATCATATTTCTAATTACAAGCCTAGACTTATTTTGAGCATGCTACTCTTTTACTAAAAGTATATTTTGTGACAGTGTATATCTTAAACAATTTTCTTTAATTTACTTAAGTAAATATTAGCATAAATTAGAGGAATATAAAAACGAAAAGTTAAAAAAATCAAACTTTTAATAAAACTTTTTGAATAATTAATTATTTATAAATAAACTTTAATAATAAATTCTTCATAACTACATCGAGCTATTATATTTCCATTCCTTGAAATAAAAATGTAGAATGCACAAAAAAAAATTAATAAGTAAATAAAAGTAAATAAATAAAATAAAAACTAACAAATAAATGAATAGTAATAACGGACCACCCTGAAAAACTTTTTATTTAATGATCGGATCTCCACGCTCTAGAATTCAATCTTTGAAGAGTGACCGCAAATATGCTAATAAGTGCAGACGATACTTAAAGTTATGAAATCAAACACAAAAAGCACAATTTCTATGAACAAACGTACTTTTTTTACGAAGGACTTAAATTTTTGGCCCCCAAAATATGGGAAATATTGCCCCCATAGTTTGATTAGGACAGAGGGTCAAAGTTTGGACCCTTTAATGTTAATTTAACTATGTGCATATTTCACCATATCTCAAGAACTTCTTAAGTGAATTGAAAAATTTTTGAACGCAATTAAAAATTCGTTTAACCAAGGATAAGTCAATGCAAAACATGACTTTTAGTAAATATTAATTGTTTTTCATTACTTTATTTAATTATAGTCAAGCATGTTTTTAAATTTTTTAAGGAATAACGTTTTTTACACCATTTCAAAATATGCAATTTTAAAGAAAAAGAAAAAATAATTCCAAAGAAATGTAATTTTAAAATCACGACTTTTTAAAAATTTCTTTCTCCGGATCTATTTGACCGATTTTGCTCAAATTCTTTGTTTTGCCATGTAAAATTATTTTTTTTAAAACGACAAAAATGACAAAAAATACTTTTAAATGGAAAAAAAATTATTTTACAATTCAAAATTTTTTCGACTATAATTTTTAAAAGACTATAAAAAGTAGGAAATACTCAGTAAAAGTTATTTTTTCTATAGAATTATCTTCGGATAAATGAATTTTATAGTTGTGTAAAAAAAGTTTTCAATTCATTTAAAAAGTGTACGAGACATAACGAAAGCGCAGAAAGTAAAAGTAAGATTAAGGGACTCAAACCTTGAATCTCTGTTCTAACCCAATTATTGAGATCAAATTTTGCAGATTGCGGTTACCTTCCGTATTTTGCGGGTCAGAAATCCGAATCTATCGGAAAATCAAAGGCATGTTTATCCTAAGAAAGTACGCTTTTGTGTCAGATTTCGTAATTTACAATATTACTTGCACTGATTAGTTAGTATAATGTAAGGTTGAAATACAAGGAACTTAGTTTAAATGCAATATAATTAAGAAACGAAAAGCTAATTTGAAAAAAAAAATAAACATTTTAATGAGCAATAATAAACAGCGACAAATATTTTTATATAATATTTGTCATTGATTATTATTGATGCTGATATTTTAATATAATACATAATATTGTTATATATAATACTGTCGCGTGTAATATTTTGCCTTAAAATTAGCTTGCTTTCAATTAGGCTTGCTGGTATTGGCAAGTGGCATAAAGTAATAACTTCAGCATACATGAAAACATTGCAACTTATTAATTAGGCTTATTCAATTGTGTTTAATCTTATACAATTCAGCGTTATAAGAAATCATAGGAAACAATACATCATTCGATAACATTGAATAAACATTTTGTGGTGCAATATAGGTACAAACTAGAATTTGTTTCATTAAAATTTTTTATCACTTAGTCCGTTTGTCTCTGTATCGGCCTCACTCAAGTCTAAGTAAAAAGAAATTTTTGAATCCCTCATTTGTTTAAATAGTAGTATGTGAATTTCCTCTCCATCCAAAAAAAAAAAAAAAAAAAAAAAAAAAGACAGCTGGATGAAAACGTGCAACGTTAGGGTACTTTACAGTTTGTAGACAGGTTTGAGCTTCTTTATTTTTTTCTATTAGACTCCTGAGTTTTAACTATACTAATGATATTTAGCTAAGTAACAAAAACTAGCAACGCATGAACCTTGCAGCAAATTTATTCAAACTCACTAAAATCATTCTTCCGATCAGCTCTTCAATTAGCTTAATTAATTATAAAGTATTTTATTAATTTATACTAAATCAAATGAACATGTATTTTTATTAAGAAGCAATGAATAATTATTTTAATTGATATTTTTAGTACTAAAGTGTTCCTTCCTCATAAGCCATGAGCAACCAAGAGCCAACTCAACCACGAAATTCTGCATCAAGTGGTGGATCAGAAGAGAACCCAAACCAAGCCGGTATTAGAATATTCCTGTGGAAACTATTCTGTATACTAAGTACAATTACAACCAGAACCTGATTTACCTAAAGAAATGGACCTAAATCCTCAAATTCGAAAAGACTCTTAAAAATTAGATACGAATTAAATACTAATTTTTAAGTAAGAAGAAAGTTAGTTAACAAACCAATAAATTGAAAACATTTTAATTAAACAGGCTGCGTCGATTCGATTGAAATTAATGAAATTTTGCAAGAGCTTTTTGAGTTTTTCTTCTATAGTTCATGGTGCTGAATTTCAATTGCATCAAATTTGGAAGTTGGTAATTAAAAATAAATACAGTGAAACCTTCGGAAAAGTAGCGACCTCTTCTATTTATGACCACATTTGGGTGGCACGGAATTTTTTATTCAGACTTTGTGAAGAAACTTTTTAGGAGAGAAAATCAAAATCTCTCCTAGCGACCAAGCAAACTTCTGCACCAAATGCGGAAAAGGTCAAATAAGAAAACAAGAAAAATATCAAAATTAAAATCGTTTGTTAAATCTTAGATTAAAATCGTTTGCGAAAATTCATGAACCTTCAATAATATTTTGAAGTCAATGGAAGTAACCCCTATGAATGACCAACCTTCATTAATGACCACTTTACTGTGGAACAGAGAGAGGTCGCGCCCGAAAGGTATATTACGTAAATAACGCTTAAAAATTAATATTTCAAGCTGTTTTACTGTTTATATACCATTTTACAAAACGTTTCACATTAAAAAAAATTACAATTTAATAATGTATAACAATGTAAAATGTAATTGGATTTATACCCGTTGGTCGTATTTTTAATTCTAATGAAAAATTTTGAGATTGGTAAAAATTCAATTCAAGAAAATCTTGGCTTATGAATATCTCGTCATTAGAGTTTATTGGATTTTGCTTCATGACCAAAATAATAGACCATAAAAAGTGCTAAACATTGAAGTTTATAATTTTATCTTTAATTTTTAAAAAATCTCAAAAAAGATTAGGTTGAGTTTAAATCTTTTCTAGAAAATATTTTATGTCATTTATGAGTTTATATCCTCCTAAGCTACATATTTCTAAAAAATATTCGTATTTATGTCCATTACTTAAAGCTCAAGAGGACATAAAAGAAGAGTCACATTTAAGAAAGATAGTAAACTAAAATTTCGAGTTAAGACTCGCGTGATTTATAAATTTGGAAATAGTATTTTTCTTTGCAGAAAGTTCGTGGTCATTTATTTTTATATATATATTTTTCATTTATTTATTTTTTCTTTTTTACTCTTACAACTTTAGAAACTCGTAAATCAGACTCTGGGTATAACAGTTCAGACAATAAAAAAATATTTGAAAAAAATCGTAATGTTTTTAAAAACTTTTTTATTAGGTGATGCAGCAACAGTAAATATCACTAGAGGAATGGCGAATATGAATACACAAGATCGTTCGATTAGAGAACTTATAAATCAATTAGGAGAACTACCTGTTGATTCGGTTGAATCATTCAAAGTGTTGGATCAGAAATTAAGAAATGACAACGTGTTGCGAGAAGAGTTGGTATGTATAATTAGTAAAATTTATCTCTTTCCCGAGAGCAATTTACTTAGGGCAGTAACGAATATTCGGTATTCAGCCAATTAGGCTCGTTTGCCGAATATTCGGTAGGCTGAATGTTTGGCCAAATATTCGGCCTAATATTCGGCTAAATATTTTTTGGAAAAATATTTATTGACAAAAAATATTTTCTCCGAATTTTAATTGTTTAAATAATGCAAAATAGTAATTACACTATACATTATCATATATAGTTTTTACATGTATTTGCTAAGCTTCAAAATTCATGTGCTTGTAAATTTATGTTCTGGAAGACAAATGGAAAACGTAATTTCAAGAATTGAAACTAGATTATTTTATACTTAACCACGTGTTTCGTGCAGGTGACTTTTTTTTTCAAATTTTATTCAATCAAGTCAATGTCGTTGTTTTTTCAACATTTTTGTCTTAAGAACTGAGAAGGTTTTTTTATGTCGTTTTTTACATTTTATTATAGCACGAGGCGTTTTAAAGGAACATTTTATGATAGATTTTATTCTGTCACTTCTTTCTTGTACTGTAAGACTGATAACGGTAACAAAAAAGCTGTGATTTTTCAACGTTTAAGTTATATTCTAATAAATGAGAAATTTTTTTTCCTCCTTTGTCTTTTTTATTAGCTTTTCTTTTTACCAGCGTTTTTATTATGACATAGTATTTTTTAAAAAGCGTTTCTATTGAACGTTATTCTTTGATCGTCAATTTTTTTAAGACTTTTTTAACTTTTTTCTAATTTGAAAAAGTTAAATTGAGATTTTTTACGTTAATTTTTTTTTAAAAACTAAGAACGATTTTTGTTTGGGTTTCTATCTAGCTTTTTATTTTTTTAAAAGACGTTTTTATAATGGCGCAACAATTTAAAGGGTTTCTATTAGGCTTAATTCTTCTTTTTTTTTTTTACTTTTTAACGAAAATACAATATAATTGGAAAACTGAGATGTCAAACTTAGATCGATTTTTAGTTTTTGTTTCGCTTTTGTATATAATCTTTTGTTTTTGTGGGCATTTTTATGATAGCGCGGCATTTTTAAAAGTGCTTCTGATAGATTGTATTCCTTGTATATTTTTTTCGGAAAATATTATTTTAAACATTAAAGTTTCGACATAAGAATAGAGAATTTTTTGCTATTTCTCTTTTTCCTTTTGTTTTCAACTTCATAACTTAATTTTTTTGTCTTTATCTTTCGGAGATAAAGACAGCAAAGAGTTCTTTTCAGGCGTTAACATTTATTTTGAGACACTTGAATACACCTATTTGCTTTGTTAATATTCTTTGTTTTGATATTTTTTCTTATTTCCCTGGAACTCCAGGTATTTTCCGAGAGGCAAGATTACTTACAAGTACTGAACAACTAACAATTAAACAGCAACTAGCTACTAAACAATTTACTGCTAAACAACAAGCTTGCAGTAATTCAATTCCCAGTTCCTTCCTTATATGTGGACTGTTCCATATCTTTTGTTGGTGAAGAAAAAATAAGATCCGTGTCTGTATTTCTTTTTCCTTGTAACTGAAGCGGCAGACAGAAATTATTTCCAATTTTAGAATTTAGATTTCTAAAATAAAATATTAACCCTTTTAAATACAGTATCAATTTAAAGAGCATTTCGACGTTTTGAGTTTGCTCTGCTTTTTATCAAATTTTCTTTTACATTATTATATTCATTAATTTAATAGCTGGGAAAATTATTTTACATGAAGGTGGCTACGAATTTTGCACAATTTAAAATAGAAGGAAATGCCAACGTAGAAAGTTCGGTTGTTGTTTTGTTACCTTGAAACTTAGGCAATCCCAGCTTTAGAAAATCGATAGTGCTTACCAGTAGTTTCATTTGCAGATAAAAATTGATATTTTGTAGAAAATTAATTTATTTAATCTGAATGAAAGGATATATTAAATTTATTTTTCTTTTCTTTCAGAAATTCTTTTTATTTCTCTTTTTTAAAGAGGCAATATCCCTCTACTCTTTTTTGTCACATATTGCCAGAAAACTGATGACTAAAGAAGTTGCTGAGCAGTTTACCAGAATTGATCCTCCTCCCGGCAAGTTAGCTTTCGAGATTGAAGTGCCAACAATTTATAAAATGCTTGAAGGTAAGTTCAAATATATTATCACAATATCTGAGGAAGATGATATCATAATCCGAGTGTGAATCAAACATAAATGAGACTACTTTAATAACTAATTATTAAAATAATACTCACAAAAAGAACAAAAATGTCATTTTCTACATAACGTCCGTGAACTTCAACATACTTTTTTCCAGCGTTTTGGACATTTTTTCAAATTTCGGTGGCATAGAAAAGAAATAGACAGCCTCCTGAACAATGGCACTTAAACTTTTTATCGCTTCCTTAAAAGAAAATCTTTCGCCTCAAACCTTCTCCAAGGGTTTCAAACAAATGGTAGCCCAATGGTGCCAAGTTCGGGCTATAAGGTGGATGTTCAACTATTTTCCAGTGTAAGGCTTGTAACTTCTGTTGTGTCACTGCGACTTTATGAAGTGTCGCATTGACCTGCTGCAAGAAATCGGCATGACTATAAGCTGCTTTGACTTTCTTTAAATGTTTACAACAATAATTTGCATTAATTGTTAGTCGTTCATGAATAAATTCAACGTAGCAATAACCAGTGAGCCCTAAAAAACACTTGTGAGTACTTTACCAGCAGATAACCGAGATTTTCCTTTAAATGATGTAGAATTATTTTTCTACTGTATTCCATTTTGACACTTAGCTTCAGGGCTATCACGGGTCAGGGAAAACAGGAAAAAGCCTGGAATTTTATTTTAACTATAAAAATCTAGGAAAAGTCAGGGAAAATTGCAATTTTTTACAAAAACTTGGAAAATTCCTCTATCATACCTGGAAAATAACTAATTTTAGAATTGTCAGCAACAGTAATTAGCTACAGATTCAAGTTAAATATTTCTAACATCTATGACAATTATTTGTTACAAAATTCCTATTTTAGAGAAACTGTCATGTTTCTATCCTCATTCAAAGGTATAGTTTTGTTCAAAAAAATCTAATATTTGGTATTACAAATAAAAAAATATAGGTTTTTGGATGAAACATGGAATAGGTAAAATATGACCCGTGTTTTCATTCAAATTGACCTAATATTACCTGAAACAGTGAGTTTTTTTTCTGGTGTAGTGATGCATCCAAGATTCATCACAAGTTTTCATACTTGAACCCTGGTACCATTGCCAAACTGTGTCTGTTATCTGTGCGAAATATCAAAAGGTTTGACATTTTCCCTTGTTGAATGTTTAAATGTTATGAATTGTGCAACTGCATTAGTTACATCACAATCACTGACAATTCAAGCTGCAGAAAAGGAACTAACAAAAAACTAAACGCAGTCAAACAATTATGAAGACTCTAGGTAAAGTTCTATTGTTGCCATGACAACGAGAAAGAAAATGGTCGCTTGCTATTCAAAAGCCTCATTTATATTTAATCCAGCAATTTTAGCAAAACAATAGTATATCCAATGAAGCTCCAATGAAGCTGTTTGGCGTATCTTTGGTTTCCCAATTAATGAACGGGATCCAACCGTTATTCATTTAGCCGTCCATCTTAAAACGGTCAGAGCGTATATTTCACGAACGAGACAGCGATTGACCGAGCCATAAATCCACCAAAAACTACACTCACCAAATTTTTTGAATTGGGTAATCGTACGGATGCTTTTGGCGTCTTTGCACGGACATTACTCTACTCAGAAGTACCACCCTATTTCACATGGGTTCAAAAAAATGGACACCCCACAAGCAAGGCACACCGGTTGATGCATGTCCCGATTTATTCAAATCAAACGCCTCGTATTTACAGTCAATTCAAGGCAGACTGAGTGCTTTTATTTTCGACTGTTGTTGGTTAATTACACCGGCTCATTGTCATTTCAAGATATACGTAAAGTCGAAGGAAATCAGCATCCAAAGTATATAACTATGCATGCTTTGCACTCGGCTTGCTGGAAGACAACAACCAGTGGGAATGTATGCTTGCTGAAGCAGCATTGAACTGTACTGCAAAGCAAAATTGTCTTCTATTTGCTACGGTCAAAGCGTATTCCTTCGCTCTGACCGGGAAACATGTAGCTATAGTATTAGCTACATGTTTCCCGGCCCGTATAGAAACGTTATGAGAATATCACAAAGATTCGATGACTGATGATATACGGTATCAATAACGCACACGTTGCAACGATCTAACAATAGTATTCAGCGATGCTATGTACAATGAAGCACTGATTGCTATTGAGAATCTTTGCATTATTATTGCCAAATTGCCACTCAGTCATTTCGGTATGCTTTCGCCAAATCGAAACGCATCTGATTTATTAAACACTGACATGAATCGTGAACTTCAATACAATACGATAGAAATGGCAGCGATTGTTACTCGCAATGTTCCACTAATGAATGAGAAACAAAGGAACATTAATGACCGCATTCTGCTCGCAGTTTCAGCAGGACAATGTGGATTTTTTTCCTGATGCACCAGGTGGAACTGGCAAAACATTAATTACTTCGCTAATTCTCGGTGAAATACGATCAAATAATGGCATCGCGTTGGCCGTTGCATCATCTGGCACTGCGGCAATTTTATTGGATGGAGGCAGAACAGCTCATTCAGTATTTAAGCTGCCACTAAATATTCAAAACAACCCAGATGCAGTGTGCAACATAAAAAATATTTCTTCTGTGGCCACAGTGTTAAAACACTGCAAAATTATCATCTGGGATGATTGCACTATGGCACACAAAAATCGCTTGAGGCGTTGAGCAGGACATTGAAAGATATAAAAAAATGATGATAAATTATTTGGCGGCACTCTGTTACTCCTTTCAGGTGATTTCAGACTAACATTCCACGTTTAATGTACGCTGAGGAGATCAATGCTTTCGTAAAATCATCTCCACTTTGGCGAAATGTTGAAAAAGTTCTACTAAAAGTAAATATGCGCGTCCAAATGCTTCAAGATCCATCTGCTGAAACATTCTCAAAACAATTGTTAGATATCGGTGATGGAAAAGTTACTAAGGATGAGACTGGATGCTTAAATTACCGGACGATTTCTGCACAATCATTGATTCACAAGATGCTCTCATTAGCCTAATATTTCCCGATGTACACACGCAATGCCTTCATCATGACTGGCTGGCAGAAAGGGCGATTTTAGCAGCAAAAAATGTGGACGTCAACGAATTGAATCTGTAGATGCAACAGTTATTGCCAGGTAACTTGGTGACATGCAAATCCGTTGATGCAGTTTGCGATCCCATTGAAGCTGCAGATTTTCTAACAGAGTTTTTAAACTCATTGGATTTACCTGGCATATCACCGCATAATTTAGTACTCAAAGTTGGATCTCCGGTTATTTTGATTCGTAATTTGAACCCACCTTGGCTGTGCAGCGGCGCGCCTTTTCCTCTAGTTATTTTTGAATTTTAATCATTACGCGTTTATTAACTTTTGATAAACATTAATATAAAATATGTATTAATTATAATAAATAGAATGTCTAATTTTGTATTAATTTAATTATCATATTAATTTAGTTAAAAGAAATTCGAGCAATTGATTTTTGAATATAAATGTTCTTTTCTCAATCGGACATCTCTCTTTTGCGAACATATTTTTTAGTTCCAATGGTACCAACTTTATCAAGGCTTAAAATTCAGCATAAGAGTAAAATATGTCCTGCTTATATTAGTTATTTCAGTTTGATTATTAAGAAACTGATGAATTTTTCAAACCCAAGAATATGCTTAGGAGAAGGAAGCTAGTTTCCATAGACATAATGTAAACAGGCCTCTTAAGGTTTGGTACAGTCCTTGTGCATAACGGAAAAAGCAACCTTTAGGGGTACAGTAGAAGAGGTTCTTGAAATGGGTATGCACCCTTCTCTCTTCCCTACAACTACTGGAGTAGGGGAAGGATTGAGGAGGAGAAATGTTCGTGTTCTTTTTTTTATTTATTGTTGGTTTGTTTTCAATTTTTTCACTATTCATAAACAGTATTGTACTATTAATTAGGATATTTCTTTGAGAATACGTTATATATATTTGCTGCTAACACATTTATGTATAGAAGGAGCGAATAAAAAGGTGGCAGGCCCAGCTTTTCATTGTAGCTTTTCATGAATACCCAGCTTTTCATTGTAGAGTTAATCAACAATCGGTTCACAAGTGACCGTTTCTGACTGTCTGTCATTTAGATCTTTGTCATTCATTCTGTCAATTTGCTTTTCATGCGCTTGCGCTAGATCCTAGTACGCGTAATGCTCTGTTAAATCTGAGTATGTTGTTCATCCTGTTTTTTTTTTTATTTTTTTTTTATTTTTTATTTTGGTACAGCATACCGCAACGAAAAGTTCCCTGCTTTAGTTACGCATTCGAAGAGCTGGACTTTTTCTCCCCTCGATATAATTTGCCAAAAACTACAATTCGAAATTTATGAATAGTTTTGAGGATAGTAGAAGTCTGAACATGGTACCGTTGAACACAAATGAATACCCGATAAATTGACCATGTACCTGGTTCTCGATCTTGAGACTAAAATCCGGGTACCCGGTACTTCCCTAACTTCTATATCAAGTAGTTTAATTAATTGGAATATTTATTTTGCCATCAGAGTAGCTAAAATATAAATTAAAAAATAAAATATGGACCTCTCAATTTTAAATGTGTTTTGAACATGGGGGAATACTTCAGTAAATTAAAAACTCCCAAAATGCAGAGAAAGAGTTTCAGAAGAAATAAAAATCTTTTCTAAAACTTTTATTCCTTCTTCTTATAAATAAATCATCACATAGGGTAAATCAACCAGTGAAGGAGCACAACCCAGTGAAGGAGCATTTCATAGATATTTTTTAAAAATAAGATTTTAAATGTTTTTACTTAGATTGATTGGTAACGGCCAGGCTAAAGAGAATAGAAGGGCTGTTCACTCCTTTGAATTAACTCTCGCCGAGCCAAGCCTCCGATTTTCTCTAGTGACGTCACTTTGGCTTCAAGAACGGAGCGTTCAGCTTTACTAACTCTAACTAATATTGGATCATTTCTTTTTGCGAGATATTCTAAGACATTTGTTATTTTCTATAATGACTTTCCTCAGTTTTTGCAGTGAATTTACAAGAATTTAAAACTATTATCGAAGTGCCAGTTTGCGCGATTGCAACTTGCAAAAATTCTGATACAAAAGCAAAAGGAAAAAATATAATTTTCCGCGTGTTCCCTAAAGTAAATGAACAACTATGTAAAGAATGGATTCCGAAATGACACAGTTAATATAAAACAGCAATACGTTTATTCTGCCGTTAAGAACTTTTATAAAAATTCATTATCTAAATAGAAACCGCCTCGTTACTTCAAAAATAAAGGCAGGTGAAAGGAATTAAAAAATGGATAAAGTCAAAGAAAATTAAAATTTAAATAAAAAGTATAAATGAAATATATAGTATATAGTTGAAATTCTCCTAATTTCATAACATATTTTTAATGTAGTTATTCTAAATATTTATGATTTTTTTTAAAAATTATATTCTCTTCAATTTAAACATCTATAAATTATATCATCGTAAATTTAAATATCTATAAACAATTGTAAAATTTCTAATGTCATTATGAACCTAAATTATTATTTTGTTTTAGTAATTAGCGTTTAAGGTTGATGTTTCCTAATGATTAAGTATGAACAAATTGCTATTAACGACATATTTTAAAATCAGAATTCTAAATTTAACTCAACTTATCGTTATAAAGGAATATGTAGATAAAAAAAGTGTCGATATGTGCTTTCATTTTTCTTAATAATTAAAGTTAAAACTGAACTTTTTAAAATAAAGTATTTATAGTGTCATTTTCTCCAACTAGTAAAACATTTTTATAAGTTTAAAATGGTATTTTTTTTAATATAATAACCAAGAAAGTTTTTTTGAACTATGTTTATGAACGGAAATAATGTGTTAATTACGTAAAGTTTGAAAGCTAATAACCAGAAAAAGTCTAACTTATTTTTACAAAGAGAAAGATGCAAAGTTATCAAATCTTTGCTTGCGATCTCCGAGATCTGTGGACACAGTGACGTCACGAGGAGGGAAATTCGATGACGTCATGAGGAGGGAGCTTCAGCTCTAAGAGCGGAGTGAACTAGCCCTTCTATTCTCTTTAGCGCTGGGTAACGGTAGCTTACTACCTAACAATAGATAGCCATCTAACTATGCATTGAGCTACCTGGTTATAGAGTCTTCTCTGGAAAAAATTTTGAATTTATTAGTAGCTGTTCAACACCTTGTTTCGTCGACAAAATTATAAGGTTAGTGCTTGTAGTTATCCGTTTAAAGTACAATTAATTGCATTAATGCTTATTGTGAAAAGGGAATTCAAAATATGGTTATTGAAGTTACGTTTTATTTATTTCAAGCATCATATCACAAGCAAGTACTGAGATAAAGGGTATTTATTAACTGGATTACCAAACGATGAAAAACCAATGAATGAACAAGTGTTCCTTTACTGGGATTTTTCCAAGTCAATGAAAACAAAAGAAAAATTTTAATTTTCTTGTACCTTTAATCATATTATACATCAAAATTATGTTAAAAATACAAAAAGCAACTTATAACCAGAGAAGGCACAAGCATGCTCCTTCACTGGGAATAGATTTCCCAGTGAATCAACAGTATGTGTGAAATATGATTTTACATGGATAATTAGTAGTTCTGCGATATAGAGGACCTTAAAATTAAATGTTGTCAATGTTGATGAATAGTTAAATGTTGTATGAATAGTTCCTAAAACAATTTTATTTAAAAATGCTAATTTAATTGCCAAATTTATTTAAAGAAGTATAATTATAATTTATCTATTATTTATCTTTATAAATGTAGTGGTTAGTTACATCATACATTAGACACCTTAATAAACTATGTTTACTTATCGAAAACTAACTAAATATAATAATAAAAGCTTGAATAGAACATTTATTTGCTGGCTTTTGTGCCAATAATTAGATAAATTATTATCCTATTGCGGTTTTTATCGTCATGACAGAAACTGGTAGGAAAAATCAATTTAGAGACTCCAGGTGAAAAATGGCTGAAGTTTTTTTTAAATGACATCCACTGATAACTCAGTGCAATGCGAAGATAATTTCAAAAGGCAAAACTTCCCTTAGACAGAATAATATTCGAAAGACTGGTTTGAAGAACTTTAAAGGAATCTTTAGGAGGGAAGTAGCCCTGGCATCCTTTTAGAAAGTGATTGCATTTGCAATGCGAACGAAACAGGAGTTGAATACTGCCCTTAAACGGAAAAATTCCTTGGCTCTAAATCCTTGGTTCTTGGTCCTGCTATATATTTCATTGGAAAAAGTGATTCATGAAGTAAAACGATGACCACACCAACATTTTACAAATATATTGCAAATGTTTCTACCCAAGGCTAATTGAAAATGCTATCGAATTCCCTATTTTGCTTCTTCCGGATAGGTATAAATCTCATATCAATTTGACTGAGCAACTTTTGTTCATCAAAACAAATTCTCTGGTTTAGCTTTCTACCTAATTTATGGAAATCTCCGGTTAGATCTTGAAAACAGAAGAATTTTAAAACAGTATGTTGAGAGAATATTACATCTATTTTTAAATAAGATTTTGAGGCATCAACTGATAAAGTTAAAATGCTTTTATGAAATGTGGTATATTTCTATTCTATTTTCTATCAATTCGATGTTGAAAACGTTGACTTTAACAAATGCATGCAAGACAGACACAAAGAGTTAATGAGCAAGACAGCTTATCAACAAAACACATACTTCGAGAGTAACGATGCACTATTTCTTCAGAAGCTTGAGAAGGAAATCTCACAAGTTATGTTGCAAATTTTTAAAGGAACATTGACAGAAGAGTTTTATCTCCCAAATATCTAATAGCCTGTGCTTTTCTCAATATGGAAGAATTTATTTCAAAAAGAACATTTGGTTTATCAAACTTTGGCACTGAAGTTGATACAACTAACATTGATAAGGAAAGTATCTTGAAAATCGATTTTGAGATAAGTTTTTGAGGCATTGTTAGTTGGAAAAACAATTGGTTCCATAAGTAAATGGTAAGTACTGCTGAAGATCCACTAGATATAAGACAATGTGAGATGGATTTTACACAAACTTCGAAACTTCTTTTTCTTATTTATTACCCAGTGAGGTATTCTAAAAATGGTACTGGAAAATCAAAAGAAATTTTGAAGATACATTTACATTGGCCGAAAATTTGGAAAAAAGAGGAAGGTCAAATCAAAAGAAAAGGAAATAAATTACTTTTTGGATTAACTTCAGAAGAAGAACGAAAATTTAAAGAGACTCAAAAAGCTGGAAAAAAAAACTTAAAGCAGAAAATGTGACGAAGAGAAAAAAAATACTTAAAAAGATTGAAAAATAATTTCAAAAAACAGGGGGGAGAAGAGTAAATAAAAAAGTGATATAATATAAATACTAATAATAATAATAAAAACATCATCGTATTGCACAATGATAAACATTCATGATTTAAAACGGACTATTAAACTGTGAGAAAAAAAGTAAAAACATGTTTCTTAATTCTGTATTCAACCATATTTTACTTCCCATTCCATGACTGAAAAGAAAGTTAAATTTTTCTCGTTAACTGTGGTTATATATTGTAATTCCAAGAAAAATCCTGTTTTTAGACATTTGTGTGGCCTATGGATTCCTAACGAGCATCAAACATTCTCAAAATTACGTGTTCATTCACTGGAAAATTTAGTGTTTATTTACTGGGAAGAACTGCTCCTTTACTTGGTTATCTTACTACTTACTATTTGAACCACCAAAAGGTTAAAACAATATTATTCTAAAAATTTTTTACATAATTTTCATTTAATAACAAATGTGTTGACACCGTCATTTAGCTAAAATTACAAATTTTGAAATTTTTATGATTTTTTTAAAGGTAAGCTAAGCTTAAGTGTTCCTTCACTGGTTAGTTTACCCTATGCTTTCTCTACTTAAAGCACTTTTAAAAAAGTTTTGTGTTTACCATAAAACAAATTAAAACTATGAACACTAAAAACTTCAGCTTATAACGCAGTAGGAGAAATTAAGACAAAAAATGAAATCGTAAAAAATGGATCATTCCTAGACATGGAACTTTTAGATCCCACTTCAAACTGTTCTGATTATGCCGTTCGAAAACTAACTGAAAAATTTAATCGGTTCTATGAATCGGAATGGTGAAGATATGCATGCTTTCTTATTTATTTATAATTTTTCTTATAAGGAAACGATTTTGTGAAGAATTTAATTATTTAGAAAACAAACATCTATATATATATTTCTCTTACACGGCGACAAAAAAGCCTCATTACAACTCCCCGAATGGCAACGCTAGAAAATCGACCAATGATTGCAGCTAAAAATGTCACATGCCAAATCTATTAGAGGTGGCTCAACATATAGCGCTTTTAAAAACGGAAACTGAAATAATCAGAGTATAAAATATTATGTGCTTATGCGCATCGTATTTTTTGTTAAATAATTTATTTATTATATATCAGTTTATAGATGGTAACGAGAAGAGTTTTGTGGTTGCTATGGTGAGTAATTAGAATGTAAATTTAAATTGTTTTTTGAATGAGTGTAAGATATGTTTTTTGGAACGGCGAGGCTGTAATTTTTTTGTTTAGTTAATAAATCTTCATTTTATATTAAACGTGATAGTAGTTTCCTTAATTATTTGATTCGAAGTCCTTTGAGTTTTATTTGAGGTCAGTTTATTTTGTATTTTTTGACAAGAGAGAGCATTCTCACCTAATGAGATATCTTCCGAAATTCAATGTTTTGTTTATGCTGGTTTTTCCATTGCAATTCACTTATTTCAATTTTTAATAGACTTAATTATACCCAAAATTTTAACCTTTTTAAAAAGATATCAGTTTTAGAAATTTTATCTTACGATTTTATACTATAGCACATTTATAATAGGTTTAACGAATTACATGTTATTTATTTGAATTCAAATTTATTTTAATGACTTAGTATTTACTAAAAGGATGTAATTTTTTTTAAAAAAGGCTGTTATATGGATTTGAATGATTGTTTTGAATTCTTAGAATTTTGTGCATTTGCAATGGACCTAAGTTAGTAGCGAGCGAAGCAAACCATATAAGATTGCGTAGCAATTTTCGGGGGTTGGTGAGCGTTAGCGAGCAGGGGGTGAAGCCCACTAGTTTCATTTTAATACAAAACATTTTCCAGCGCTGCAACGACAATACTTTTTCGTCACTTTTTCTTCAAAACAAAAATTCATATAAAATATGCATTAACAAATTGAGAATTTGATTGATGCTTTTAAAGTAGATATACCACAAGGCTGTAAAAATCGTGAATTGTATTTTGTTTTTTTCTGAGATACTTCAGATCATATTAGATTTTCGAATTTTTATCCTGAAAGAAATGTTTAAAATGTTGCTAAAGAAATATTTAGTAACGAAAACTGACTTCACGTAAAAATTATTAACCTAAAATTAACCTGAAAATTATCAGTTGAAAGATTAACAACCATTAAACGATAAATTTTTCAAAAGTGAAGAAATTTTAAGCGGAATCCAAAAACACCTTGTCGGGGATCGGACCCAGTTATTTGACTCAGCTAACACATATTTGCAATTTGATGCCTTCAATTTGTTTGTAGAATTTTTGGCACGCCTTTTATTATTGTTGTTATTTTTCAGAAGTGGCTGAAAGGTATAAAGAATGCTATAATACCAGCGATGACATTGCCAATCAAATTAGATTAGTATTGAGTAACTCAAAAGAGTGGAGGCCTCCCGGTAACAAAGCTTCGCTGCAAAGAGTGCTCCGAGAGTACTTCAGAGCCCTAAGTACCTAAAATTCAAAAATGCACATCAAGAATTTTCCGCCTAAAGAGTGTACACATTAACGGCTTTTGTGTCGTTAAAATTCAAAAGCTTCTATACTATCAACTCCTTTGTGGAACGTTTGACTGACATGATTCGTTACATATAAATAAATATATTATAAATAATTTAATAGTGTTTTTTTTTAATTTATTCATGGTTGATTTTATCATCTAGTTTGTTGATTGTATTAATTCAATTCGATAGATATCGAAAAATAAATAAATAATGTTATGTTAATTTAAGCGTATAGAAACGTTGTTGATGCAGCAAAGGCTTTGTCTCCATTTTGACGAGTAGATAGTATGCTGATTATCTGTGGAAATAGCAGATTACCTATATAATTAGCAGATTATCTAGGTAATGAGCAGATTATCTAGGTAATTAGCTGATTACTTGGGTTATTAGCAGATTACCTATTAGCAGAATTAATTGCAGCAAAGGCTTTATCCCCACTTTGACGAGTACCTAGCATATATGGCAGTACTTTTACTTTCGTTACTTGTACCGCCGGTACAAGTAAAAAGTACGTACTTTTACTTGTACTTCGTTACTTTTTAAATTTAGTACTTTTACTTGTACTTTCGTTACTTTTTTAGGAAAAAAGTATAAGTATTTGTAACGGAAATGTCAAATGAAATCGTTACTTTTTTCTAAAACTCGGTAAGCTTTCTAAAAAAAAAAATTTAATTAAAAAAAGTTTGCTGCTGGTCTGGTACCTTGCATCAAATTTAATTGGTTGGAAGAAAAATCTAGGGAGGAGGTTACAAAAAAATTGGAAAGAATTGTCCAAGCTGAACACCCTGCTATAACTAATAACGTAACAGAAAGAAAAACAAATACAAAGGATTTTAAATTTTCTAAAGCTGAAAACATCATACCAATCACCAGCGGCAGAAGAATTTATGGCATGCATGAGCTCAAATGTCGAAACGGAAAGCATATCAATTTTGAATCGATATCCAATCGTAAAAAAATTATATGTGAAATATAATACTGCAGTAACTTCTAGTGCTCCCGTGGAGCGCTTATTCAGCGTGGGTATTCTGAGAAATTCTCGCAGTAGACTCAGTGACACCACTTTCGAAATGCAATTATTTTACAAAATGAATAAAAATATTAATTAGCAAGTTATTTTCATTCATTTTAG
Organism: Parasteatoda tepidariorum; assembly: GCF_982258835.1. Taxonomy (NCBI): domain Eukaryota; kingdom Metazoa; phylum Arthropoda; class Arachnida; order Araneae; family Theridiidae; genus Parasteatoda; species Parasteatoda tepidariorum. The sequence goes on from NC_141763.1 coordinate 82,926,013, forward strand.
AGTTTTATGCATTTATTTATTACATTTTAAATAAAAAATGTTGAATTTTATTATTACGTTTTTCAATTTTCTTTTTGAACTCACTAATAATACATTTTTGTCTGAATACATTTTTTACTAAATACATTTTTACCTAGTACATTTTTTACTAAAATTATGTTTATGCCCGACCTTGTCAAACAACGCCCAGTCAAATCTCTAAGAACTTCAGAACTATTTGCGCTATTGAAAACTATTATAATTACTATTTTAACTCTTGAAAACTCGAAAGTATTAATTTGGCCGCTGATACTAAAATTCGTTTACAAATTTTAATTATCCCGTTAGGCAAAAATGTTCGGAAAATGATTTTCTCGCATGACTTCAGCATTAGTCATTATTGCAAATAAAACTGTAGACTGTTCTGTTTCAACTTATACTGCACATTCAATTATTTTTTACTAGCTCAAAGATCACAAAGCTATCTGAAACACCTTGTTTACTTTGTTTATGTTTGCGCTTTTAAAACGCGTTTCTATAGAGTAAAGCAATTTTAAATCAATGGTAATTTAAATAAATAAAAATAATAAACTAAAAATTAAAATCAATAGATAAAATTTCTTTTTTGTGCAAATCCATAAAAAGTTTGATATTAAAATTATATTTGATTTCAAAATTACATTATAGGATTATATTATAAAAATATATTATAATATTCTTCCGAATTTAAAAATAAATTAATGTCCATAACTTTCAAAATTAAAAATAAGTAAATAAAAAACAATTTCGCAAAAACATTAAAGAACATAAGAATATTATTCAATAAAATTTTAGGTTACTTCGAATTTTCTAATTCCTAGAAATGTACTTTTAAATCGTTACTTTTTTTGTTTAGTACTTGTACTTTTACTTGCACTTTTTACTCGTTACTTTTTAAAATAGGAACTTTTTACTTTTTACTCGTTACTTTTTTTAAAAATACTTGTACTTTTACTCTTTACTTTTTAAAAGTAACGTTGCCATATATGGTACCTAGTAGGCAATGTGCTGATTATCTGTGTAAATAGGAGACTACCTATGTAATTAGCAGATTATCTAGGCATCTGGCAGATTATAGGTAATAAGCAGATTATCAAGGTAATTAACTGATTATCTAGGTAATTAGCAGATTACCTAGGGAGTTTGAGTAAAGAAACAATATTTGATTTCGCCGTCATTTAAAATAACGTGAATTAAATAGGTTTAAAAATATGTATACCTTACTAATTGAAAAAATTACATAGCATTAGTAAATTACATAATAAAAAGCAATAAATATTTTTTAGTATTGAGATTCAAAAATAGAGTTTGTTTAAAAAAAACTAGAATAAACTTTATATGGGAGAGTATCAAAACTAATTTTGAAAATTTGTTCCACACAACCTATAAGTTTTTTACGCAAATAATTTCCACAACTGCCATATTATCTGGTGATGATCTTCAAAATTATGAAATATTGACAAAGGGATACCTGCAAGCGATGTTGTGTAGGTATCTCAATCCTGATTGGTTGTTGAAACGTGGCATTTGTTTACGTGAGCAATTGTTCTTTCCATTCGATTTAGAATAAGTCAAACCCGACAATTATCAATTCTTTTAAATGACCCATTCTATATTCTTTATGGTTGCACTGAATGAATAAATACCCTTTCCCCATTAAATATGCTTTTCAGTACCAAGCATATTTTTCTTATTTCAATAAGTATCTATTATAAAAACTAATTAATCATCATTAGCTTCATTAGTAGCATAACAATATTTTATGGTTGCACTGAACGAATAAGTAAATTTTCGGCATTTGGGTTCTTATTTCATAAAGTATTTCTTACTTCACTATGCGTACTTTTCGGTTAGCGGGGGGCAAGCGAAAAGTAGCAAAACAATATGTAGACCTCTGAAATTTTTTTTTAATTTTTTGCACTATTTTTTATTTCATTTATTTTTTTAAACTATTAAACAAAATAGACGTTAAAAAATCAATGAAGCAAATTTAAAAGAAAATAGTTATTCTAACCGAAAAGTATCTCAATAAGTATCTATTGCGATAATTAATCATCTTTGTCAAAAATTGCAGGGGCCCTATTACCAGCTTCACGGAATCTAATTCCGATCGAAAAGAAGCTCTCGTGATGTCATAAATCCGTGAATGTCAGTTAGGCCGTATTACGAGCTCTTGATTCCGCTCGGAACTAAATTCCGATGCGAAATAATAACGAATTCGATTCCGGCAGGTTTAGAGCAAGCGAAATCTAAATTCCGATAGGAGTTTGCTCATTTTAGTAATCAAAATGGCACTGTTTTCTGTCATTACTACCGATTAAAGCCAATCTGAAAAACATTTTTGTATTTTGTTTTAGCGTGTAACACAAAATTTGATAATTTTAATTTAATTTTATTTAAAATAGGATATTTTGATAGTTTTCATAAATATAATTGTATTTCGATACTTAAATTGCGGCTTATTTTGTTTTACGGATTGAGTTAAAAAGAAGAGCTTTTCGCTATATTCAGAAAGATGATAACTTATCTATTTCATAATTTTATAACCGTCGTCGAACAGCCGACCTAATTTTGTGTTTACGACTACTGATGTTCAACTCCGTAGTCTTTTAATTTTAAATCCAACCCAGCCCTTAGGAAAATTTGCCATAGGTTTGCCATAAAAAATGCCATAGGATATTCCTATGGGGTTTTGCCTATGGCAAAATTTTGCCATACACTTTTGCCATACATGTATGGCAAAATTTTGCCATACGTATATGGCAAAAGTGTATGTCAAAATTTTACCATAGGCAAAACCCCATAGGAATATCCTATGGCAAATTTTTGCCATACATGTATGGTAAAATTTTGCCATAGGCAAAACCCCATAGGAATATCCTATGGCATTTTTTTATATGGCAAAATTTTGCCATACGTATATGGCAAAATTTTACCATAGGCAAAACCCCATAGGAATATCCTATGGCATTGTTTTATATGGCAAATTTTTGCCATAAAACTAAGATGTGTTACAGCTTATGACGAAATATTTTTCCATAGGCTATGGTACGCCTTTGCCATACAGCTATGGCAACATTTCTCGTTGATATTTTTTCATACATCAACAAATAGTTACTTACAAGAATCTTTCGCAATGGATATTAAAAATGCAAAACTTAATAAATGTAGAATAAATATATATCCAGAAAGCTTTTTTTTAAAAATATTTCTTTGATAAACTTCTCCTGTTTCACTTGCAGAATCTTTTCTGAATGCTGTTCTTATTCAAATAAATTTTAAGTGGTTAGTACTAACCGTTAGAAAATGGGTTCGGCCGTCGGTGCGAGTGGGGAAAGTATTGGTTATGTTGATTAGGAACAAAATATATTGAGTACAGGCAACCAATATTTGTTAAAACTGTAAAAAACAAGAAAATTGAAAGTGAGTCTGGAGGTCGGAGCGAGTATAAAAAACGTTAATTTTATTGATTGGTATCATAATTAGTTAGATAAGCGTCAGATATTAGAGGAACCTAAAAGAAAGGAAATTTAAATAATGGTCCGATGGTCGGAGCGAGTATGAAATTTTTTTAAATTTTGATATGTGATACTAAGCTAAAAATTATACAGACTAATAAAACAATAAAATACTTAGAAAACTCAAAAGATAAAGAGTGGGGTCGGTGGTCGAAGTGAAATTAGTTTAAAATAGACCAAACGGGACAAAAGCCGAATATGTAAACAGGCTAAATTAGTTGATCCCCTACTAGTGAGGGATATAAAACTCAGAAAATTTATGTTGAGTTGTGTTAAGCACAGTTAGAAAATAGAACGCAATATAGAAACATTGGTAAATACAAAACATGTTTAAGACATGATTAAAATTGGTAAAATTAATAATTGCTATTGACAAATTGACACTTGGTCAGGGATAGTAAATAAAAACTAATTGGGTATAGGGCATCGCTATGACGAAAAAGTTGTAAACTTAAGGAACGATTAAATTGATAAAAGCATTTTTGGTAACAGCAGCAGGTGATATGGCCAGGGACTGTGTCGTTGATAATATTGAAGCAAAATAATTTTCAACCAGTAATCCAGCAAATCTAGTTAATTGATGACCCTAAGCTATGTATAAATATGCAACAGAATATTGTACAAATATATGTGTATAGTTATGAAATATTAGTTGTAAGACAGTAAAACACAGAGACTTGATAAAAACAATTTAATGGCAAGCAAAAATAAAAATATAAAGCCCCAACGTATGTAAGATAATGTAAAAAAGCATTGCAAGAACCCAAGTGGAATTAAAATCAAAAAGTAATGAGAATGTAAACACTGACTTTGATATTGATATATGACAGCAATAAAATGAAATTATCACCGAACAAGTTAAAAGAATTAAAAAATTTTAATTATTAAAGAAATGATGATCTGGCTTGATCATAAGCACTTAACCGCGTTTTTCATCATAAAGATAGTTTACAAATTGCTATGGGGAATAGAACACCATTAATAATGGAAAAGTGATATGACTTTAAAAATTTATATAAAATCAGAGTGAGGGGATGAAATAAAAAGAAAGATGTCGTTTAATCAGAAACAGTTGGGGGAAAGAAATATAAAAAATTTAGATAAAAATATAAACAGCAAGATATTAATTAAAGTATACAAAGTCAACAAATGGCAAAATTTAACATAGCGAAAACCTATACCCAATCGCGACATATTTTAAAAAGATACAGATAATAAAAGTACCAGACTGCCGGAAATTAAAAACTTAATAAATTCAGAAAAAAATCGAATAGTCGTTTGCAATAAAATGTTTTTGACCAAGAATTAACTTTTATAAATATTGTTTTTCGCCGATACTTAAATTGCAAGTTACTTTGATTTTTGGGATGAGTTATAAATATAAATAAAAAAAATATAAAGAGCATGTCGTTATATTCACAAATATAAATTTATTGGCTGTCTATTATAAATTGGCTGTCTGTCAAAGATGCTAAAAAATGATTCATTATATAAAAAAAAAACTTCATTACGAACTGAACATTAAGCTGGAACTCTTTAAGCGTTAAGCAATCTGAAAGATGTTTTCGTGGTTTCCCTTTACGTGTAACGCAAAATATGATTGTTTTCTTTAAAAAAAATAAATAAATAAGAATTTTTAAAAAAGCATGAAGGCAGCAATGTTTAAATATTTACATAAATTATGAGTTACTTTATCTTTCTTCCTTGTTAAAACAAAACAAAATGAAGAGCATTTGATTGAGGGCAATTCATTGCAGGGTAGATAGTCTTTTGCGAACATTAAGACGCTAAGAAATGATTTGGCAGATTTCTTCATAATAAATGCTACAAATAATTATTTTCATGAAAAAGATTTTTATTTTTAATTCTCATAGGAAAATTTAACAAATTTACAGTTGCATTATAATAGAACTAGACGCTTCAAACTAGTAATTATGGTTGAATAAGCAAATATCCTTCCTTCGGTTTTAATTAACCTAAGGTCTTAAGTAATCCCAAAATTGCTAGCAATGAAAATAATTATAGACAACCTTGATTTTCCTTCTGGAATTTTATTGTAATTGCATTCAGTGGTGGATATTGCTGGCGAATATTGATTTTTGTATGGGAAGCCATTTTTTTTTAAATAACACATATGAATTTTTAAGCTTTCAGTTCTAAGTTAATGCGATTTTAGCTCGCATAGAAGAAGAGAAAACAAACATATCGTTGCCAGATTAATAAATTATAATTATAGTAATTTTCTAATTGGTCAAAGTTAGTCCCGCCTACAAACTCCAATTTCACCGGAATCGTGCGGAATGGCGATTTCGATTCCGGATTCCGATATGCTCATGTTGCGGCAAAGTGGGTTTTACGAAATTGGCAATCCGATGAAAGCTAGTTTCCGAGCGGAATAAATTTCGATGAATTGGTAATAGGGCCCCTCAGGTCTATTTTTTATGTTTCTCCTAAATGAATTCGTACTCTTTTACCAACATTTTGGGTTTTCAGCAAATATCTCCTATCCATTGGGTATTTGCACTTTGAGTAGAAGAAGATAATGTATACCCACTCATGTGATCTACGACTTACAAGTTTCTCCACATACGCTAGATAGTTAATTTACGTGAAGTTAATTAAAAACATTGCCGTATCGCACATCGAAATTGCTCAAATATAATTCTTTTTTGTCTACGTCTTTTCTTGACTTAGATTTAATACTATTTTATATATTTTATTGTAACCATGATATATTTTTGCCTTATGTATCTTCGATACATAATTAGGTTTTTTTTATGTTCTAAATGGCTTCAATCCTGTCTTTGAGTTAAGTAAGAAATAGATAGTGAAAGAATTGAAATATTTGACGACAATAATTGTGAAATTATCTTTGTGAAAGAATCATTATCAACTAAGAATCATTGTGAAAGGATACAGAATCTGTCACTTCAGAGAATTGATACTTGATAGGCTTGGTACTCGAAATCGAACGAACAGAGCAGTTTCTAACGAAAATAAATGACACGTTTCAACAACCAATCAGGATTGAGATACCCACACTCTGTCACCTACAGGTATCCCATTGGATATCTGCAAGTAACGTCATCGTGGTTGATTCAGAAGCCAATCAGGTTTAGCTTACAGATATCCAAGTAATTTTGATTTAAATCACGTGGTTAAGCATATTCACTTCACTTCTTTTCGAGTTCCAAGTACCCAATGTCATACCTGCAAGTAGCATATAGTTTAGTCTACTGTAAGAACTCCCCGGACAAAAGTCTGAGGCCGTCTGCTGCTATGAAAACAAGGGTAGCTCATTTCAGCCAGGGCAGCTTCTCTTCACTCTAGGAGCCAGCACAGTAGACCAAAGAAAAAGATTCCCTTTCTTTCGTCGACCAGAGCCAAAACCTGTCCTAAACAATGACCCCACACCTTACTTGAAATAGTTATAACTCGTTATCATAGTCACCACCACGGGTCCAGACGAATGGCTAGGGGAGTTCTTACATTGGACAAACTATAGTGGTTTGGGTATGTCCCAAAATAAGTGTTTTTGTTTTAATGCTGACATTAAAACAACGTATAATAATTACATATAATAATTATTTATGTTTTAAAATAATTATTTTATGTAAGTACAGCCTTAAGTAATCAGATAAGTATTTAGAGAGAAATTTATTTCATACCTTATGACCAAGAACAATGACTAAGAATAATTTTTATGCAGAGTTGGTTGGCTGGTTTATACCAACGCGATTTAAACCAAGCGAGTTTTTAAAAAAAACTTTTCAAGATACTTTTGATACTTAATTTTTTTTATATCATTATTTTTCGTCATTTAGAAAAATTTATTTTCACACAATTTTGAGTTTAATTGCTGAAGTGAATTTGCATCACTTTAAACAAGCATAAATATGTGATTTTAAAATGTTTATGTGCCGAATTAATTTGCACAAGACGCTTTGGCGCGCATTCCAATGTAAAAGGAGCGAAGTAAGCAGCTACCGGCTGCCTCCCCTAAGTTTGTTGTAATACAGTAGTTGTAGTCGTGATTGTCTTGAAAAAGGATTGCCTGCGGTCTTCCGCAGCTTGTGTGAACTTACCTCTGTTATGTAAATAAATGTTATTATTATTATAGTTCATCGTAGTTCAATTCGTCGTAATCGTGCACATTTTGGTGCATCGGCCGGGAAGTGGCCTAAGAAACCACCGATTTATCATATTAGTTTTCGTCGTCGTTTTCGTTCGTCGTTTCGCTGCATGATTGGGGTAAGTTCGTTGCGTTTTCTTTTGGAATAGTTAGAAATGTTAAATTTCTTCATTGAATAATTTAGTCGTATATTTGAAGGTATTCGTTGAATAAGGTAATTTTGAATTAAGGTGTAGTTTGAGAATTTTGAAATGCAATTCGTATAGTTAGTATGTGTTTAAATTTTCGTTAAAAATAGGAATTTGTTATATTGTTATATTATTGGAGATATTTGAATTATTGTATATCTTGCTTTCGATTTGTTTTAGATAAATAATTTAGTTGGATATTTTGAATGAATAGTGTTTGAATAAGGTTACTTCGAAATAAGGCGTGGTTAGAGTATTTTAGAATGTAATTCGTATTGGTTTTGATTTTCGATTTCATTTCAGAAAAGAAATTTGTTAGAATGTAATATTATAGATGTGTTATTTAAATGGTTGTTGGTTACACTTTCGATTTAGGATTATGAATTTCAGTGTTTATTATTTGTAATTTTGTTTTGAATGCGTTTTATTGCATTTATTGTTGTTCTTAGAGTGAATTGAGGTTGTGACTGTTATTTGAGTATTTGTTTTGTAACTGAAATAATAAGTTTAAAATGGATGCGGCAAAAAAGGCTTTGTTAGAAAGAACAATTAAAGCTAGGGCTGTTTCAAGATCGTTAGTAACGAAGCAAATTAAAAAACTTGAAGCAGAAATAGATAATAGTTCCGATAAAATAATTGTTAATGAAACATTTTTACAATTAGTTGCTAAATTTGAAGAGATGTGTAAACTTGATAAGGAAGTTCAGGATTTAATTGATATTGATAAGTTAGAAGAAGAAATTGAGAGTCGCGAAGATTATCGTGATAAATTTGTATTGTGGAAATCTCGCGCTGAGCGTTATTTAGCTGCAAATCCGAATACAGCTCCTCAAAATCTGGCGGAAACTCAACCATTAACTACTACTACAATTCCGCAAACTAGCCCGGTTTTAATAAACCAACCCCGTTTGCCCAAGCTTACTTTGGAATCATTTTCGGGTAAGAATATTAGTAGTTTTCCTAGTTTTTGGGCTAGATTTAAATCTGCAGTGCATGAGAATTCAAGTTTAAATGATATAGATAAATTTTCATATTTAAAATCGGTTGTTACAGATGATGCGGAATTAGCAATACAAGGTTTAACATTAACTTCAGAAAATTATGTAAAAGCGGTTGAAATTTTGGAAAAAAGATTCGGACGCAAAGAACTTATAATTGATTATCACATGAATTGTTTATTAAATCTGACCCCTGTCCGGAACTCGTTTGATGTTATTTCATTGCGTAAATTGTATGATCAGTTAGAAGTCAACATTCGAGGATTAGAATCCCTTGGAATCTCACCCGATTCTTATAGTTGTCTTTTGTTTCCGATAATTATGAAGGTTATCCCTTCTAGTTTAGCTTTAGAGTATAATCGAAAATTTGAAAAAGGGGATTCTAAGATCACTAATTTAACTCAATATCTCAGACAGGAAATAAAAAGTAGAGAAAGAACTACTGCATTGTTAAAGAATCGAAATGAGTCACAAATAAAAAGATCGCCTTCATTTTCTAATAAATATTTCGATACGGCGCCACGCAGATACGCGAATATGAAACCTAAGTATCATTCGGAATTTCATCCCCCCTCTAATCATAACAGGCAGGCTGGGAGAGTATCGGCGACTGAATTAATGACATCTGCGGTTTTTAATTGTTTATTTTGTTCGGAAAAGAACCACTCTTCTGATTGTTGCGAGAATTTAAATGTTCAACAAAAAAGAGACAAATTAATTAAGGAAAGGAGATGTTTTTTATGCTGTAATATTTCTTGCAATGTAAAAATGTGTAAGAAAAATAATTGTTCGTTTTGTCAAGGGCGTCATGCACGTGCGATTTGTTTTAAATTAGAGAATTCTAAAAAACAAAATTTATGTTTAGATTCGAAAGAAAAGGGAGTTGATGTTAAAACTACTTGTTCAAATTCTGTGGTAAATAATAATAAAGGTGGGGTTTTGCTGCAATGCGTGAAGGCAGAGATTATTGGTAGCTCTTCGTCAGATAAAATACTTTGTTTATTTGATAATGGGAGTGAAAAAACATTTATTAAGAAAAACTTGTCTCGTAGATTGGGATTAAGGGTGTTAGGCTCGGAAAGGTTAAAAATATATTCATTCGGATCTAAAGTGCCTAAAAAACAAACTTGTCGTAAGGTAGAAATTAGGTTGAGGAATTTGTTGAATGGAGATGAGGCGATGATTGAGGCAGTGGAAATCGAGGAAATTTCTAGAGCTAATATTACCCTTCCAAATCCGGATACATGGAAGGAAATGGAGTCAATGGGAATTAGATTGACATTTAGTAATGATGAATTGTTTGAAAATTGTGAAATTTCATTGTTAATTGGTCAGGATTTTTATTGGTCTTTAACAAAACAAATTAAAAGATTGGATTCCTCACTGGTTGCTATTGATACCAGTCTTGGTTGGTCTCTTCAGGGTAAATGTGATGAGCAGAGTGTTTGTACGTCTGTAAATTTGGTTATTAATGAAAAAGAATTAATTTCGGCTGAACTAAGGAAATTTTGGGAGTTAGAAAATTTAGGAATATTTGACAAGGATTCGGTGAATTTAGGTAATAGAGATGAAGAGGTGCTTAGTGAGTTTGATAATTCAGTTAGTTTTGTAGATGGTAGATACCGTGTAAGCTTGCCTTGGAGACCAGGAATGAGAGAAGTGTTGAAAAATAATGAAAATATTGCTCGTAAGCGTTTTGAAAGGTTATGTTGTAGGTTTGGGATGGATCCAGAGTTGCATTGTGAATATAGGGATGTAATCGATGGTTACATTAAGGAAGATATAGTTGAGCATACTTCATGTGATTCTTTGAGGGATAGTACGGGATTTTTTCTGCCCCATCATGCAGTGATACGCAATGACAAATCTACCAGTAGACTGCGTATTGTATTCGATGGATCTAGCCATGAAGATGGGTATGCCTCGTTAAATCAAAGCTTATTTACTGGTCCAAACTTACATCCTGATATTCTGGAACTTCTTCTACGTTTTCGGAAAAATCCTATAGCGTTTACAGCAGATGTAAAATCAGCATTTCTTCAAATTGAACTTGATATTCCTGATAGAAACTTTACTCGTTTTTACTGGGCCGATAGCTTGAATGGTAATCCCTACATTTTGAATTTTACCAGAGTTCTATTTGGCCTTAGGCCTAGTCCATACCTTCTTGCAGCTACTTTGAAACATCATTTTAGAAAATACAAGGAACAGTTTCCAGAGACATTTGAGTTATTAAATAGCTCGATTTACGTCGATGATCTAATTTTGGGACAAAATAATATTGAAGACGCTTTAAGTACTTCCAAGGAGTGCTTGCAAATATTTAGTGATGCGGGTATGTTGTTACACAAATGGACCACTAATTCGGAAAATCTTGCTTTGTTATGGAAACAAGAAAGTATTGAAACACAGCACTCTAAAAACACGTTGGCTGATTCCAAACCTTCAATTAAAGTTTTGGGACTATCGTGGGATGCCGAAAATGATCTAATATATTTTGATCCGAAGGACCTTTTAAAATTTCTGTCTCGTAAAATAGAATCAAAAAGATCAATTTTGCGTGTAGTCGGACGAATCTTCGATCCTCTCGGTATACTAGGTCCATTCGTCATTAGATTGAAATGCCTTCTGCAGGAACTTTGGTCTGCAGGACTTGATTGGGACTCGGATCTTCCCCCTGAGCTACACCGCAAGTGGCAGAAGTGGAGTAGTGAGGCGGAGGGTTTGACTTATATTAAGATACCACGTTATTATTTGGGTGAACCGAATAAAAAATTAATGAATGTGGAAATGCATTGCTTTTCCGATGCAAGCAAAATAGCCTATGGAACAGTTCTTTATTTGCGCTTTGTTACTTCAGGTAATAGCATAGAAACTAGTTTTATTTGTTCGAAAAGTCGTGTAGCACCATTGAAATCGCTAACACTGCCACGATTAGAGTTGACAGCAGCCCTATTATCAGCCAGGTTAGCCAAACAAGTATCGTCTTGTCTTAAATTTGAAAGCAATGTATATTTTTGGACTGACTCACTTATTTCGTATTATTGGATACGTGGTGATTCTTCAACCTTTAAACCATATGTCAAAAATCGCGTTGAAGAAATTCAGACACTTTCTAATCCAAATCAATGGGGGCATTGTCCAGGAAGGGACAACCCAGCTGACATTATTTCACGAGGTACATCCGCTACCAAACTATTGCATAGTGAATTGTGGTGGAATGGGCCAGCATGGCTCAAACAACCACCAGATCAATGGCCAAACCTCCAACCCAATTTTGATTTAGACTTAAGTTCAAAAGAACTGGAACATCGCTCCAATGTCCATGTGGCTATTACCAAGCAGAGAGAACCATTTGTCGACATAAATCGATTCAGCAGTTTAAAAAGACTTTTAAGGGTAACTGCTTGGATGTTACGATTTGTGAACAATGCTCGAAGTATTAATAAATCTACAAACTCGTGTCTCACGGCGGATGAGATACAAGGTGCAGAACAATTTTGGATAAAAAGTATTCAAAACGAATTTTATCCAGAGGAGATATCGACTTTAAAAGACAATAAGCAACTTCGAAATAATTCTGAAATAAAAACTTTAGTGCCATACTTAGATGAGGACAATATATTGCGAATTACCAGTCGATTAAATGAAGCAGATTTGTACTTGGGTGAAAAGCATCCAATAATTGTTCCTCGGCGTTGTAAATTTGCCGAGTTGCTTGTGATTAGGGAACATGAACGTATTGCTCATTGTGGTGTATCGGCAACTTTGACTCAAATTCGAAAAAATTATTGGATACCTAAATGTCGTCAGCTAGCAAAATCAATTATTCGGCTTTGTCTCATTTGTAAAAAATATAATGCTAAACCAGCTGACCAATTAAGTGGACAGCTGCCTCAGGACAGAATTTCTCAATCTCCCCCTTTCCAAATTGTGGGAATCGACTTTACAGGAGCAATACTCGTAAAGGACAGACAAGACTTTCATAAGTCTTACGTCGCACTGTTTACGTGTGCAGTTACGCGTGCTGTTCACTTAGAACTTGTATCAGATATGTCAACTAAGTGTTTTCTCCTTGCATTCCGGAGATTCCTCTCCCGTAGAGGAAACTGCAAGATTATTTATTCGGACAATGCGCGTACGTTTAAGGCTGCTCAGAAGGAGTTAGCGTATTTCACCAATATTTTGAAGGACAGTGAATTTCGACACTTCATCGCAGACAAGGGTATCCACTGGAAATTCATTGTTGAACGTGCCCCTTGGTGGGGTGGATTCTATGAACGACTAGTTAAAACCATAAAGGAACCCTTGAGAAAAATACTAGGCAAGGCTCGACTAACATTCGAAGAACTTTCGACCGTACTCACAGAGATCGAATTAATTGTTAATAATCGACCTCTTACGTATGTCGAAAATAGTCCAGGAGAGCCTGAACCTCTCACTCCGGCTCATTTCCTCGAATTAGGATATGGACAATCAAAATATCCCCTCCATTTCATAGAACTATTAGATTCTACTACTGCAAGGGATTCCTACAGCAAAAGAAAAACTTACCAATCTCTCCTTATTAAACAATTATGGAAACGATGGAAAGAACAATATTTACTTCAATTAAAAACTAATAACCAATTTAAAACTTCATCTATTCATAAAAATTTGAAATTAAATGATATTGTTCTTTTTGAAGGAAATGTTAAATCAAAATTGTTGTGGGAATTGGGAATCATTCAGGAAATATTTTTAGGTAGAGACAATTATGTCAGATCTTGCTTGGTTAAAACTTCTAAAGGCAGTTTTAAAAAACCTATACAGCTTCTTTATCCTTTAGAAATTAATTGATAAATTTTACTAATTTTGTTTCTATTTTGCAGATAAGAGTAACTTAAATAATTCACTTCTTTTTTAACCAGTTTGAAAGCCTTAAGTATGTATACACGTTTAAAAATATTTTGCTCTTTGTAATTTAGTAGAATTTTCTTATATATTCATTTTGCATCGTAATGTATGTTTATTGTATCTGTAATAATTTTTTGTAATTGTTTGTGAATAGTCTCATTATGATAACAGTTTTAGTTACATCTTTATTTTGATAAGTATTATTGTAAATGCTTAAATGGTATTAATTAGGTGAACATTCTGTTCACCGGTGGGGTGTGTGCCGAATTAATTTGCACAAGACGCTTTGGCGCGCATTCCAATGTAAAAGGAGCGAAGTAAGCAGCTACCGGCTGCCTCCCCTAAGTTTGTTGTAATACAGTAGTTGTAGTCGTGATTGTCATGAAAAAGGATTGCCTGCGGTCTTCCGCAGCTTGTGTGAACTTACCTCTGTTATGTAAATAAATGTTATTATTATTATAGTTCATCGTAGTTCAATTCGTCGTAATCGTGCACAGTTTACGCGTCATTGCGTTCCTGAAAAAAATATCTATGTAAAATAAGTTAATGTGAGAAAGTTTTCTGTTAAGTCATAACGTCTCTAAAAATGCTTGACCACAACCAACTCTATTTAGTATTTAAAATTAATTAAATAAAGTAAAAATTGAAAGAATTTATGCACTGCAACTTTTTAAACTGGTTATGTCTGATGTGCATTGAAAGATGTTTTGACAAAATAATTATTGATTTTTTTTGACTTGTTAATACTTATATATCTTTTAACTTCATTATTTTTATTAGCTTCCATAGTTTTGAAATTATTTTTTTATTTGAGGATTGCAGCTGATTAGTATCTCTCTTTTTTTTAATTATGCATAGTTTAAAAAACTTTATTTTACGTGCATTGAGTTTTTGGATAATCAAAATGTGTTTAAATTTGTTAAAATTATTGAATACCTTAAGAATGCTTTATTTTTTATTTTATTTTATAACCGTCGTTGAACAGCCGACCCAATTTCATGGGTTTACGACTACTAACGTTCAACTCCGTAGCCTTGTAATTTTGAACCAATCCAGAAGACAAGGAAACTCCTGGATCAGTACCCCCAGAGGTATTGATTTGTTGTGGGAACATGGAGGACTTTGAGACTCGACAGATTTAACGTGCATCAGTCACCATTTACTACACGGGGAGTCTTCGGCCGGCGAGGATCGAACCCACGACCTCTTGGATATAGGCCCAGCTCCCTACCGACCAGGCTATCCCGGCCCAGAATGCTTTATTTAATGTAAGTGAAGTCTTGAGTTTGATTTTAACATGTTCATGTTAAAAGGGCCCAAGACATTTCTGTTTTGCATGCCATTAAGACGGCTCTGCTTTCCAGGCGTCGCGAATAGTGTATCATGCAGCTCTAGTGCGACGTAAATATATTAAAACTACAACAATTCAACATTTGAGCCTTAAAAACTAATTATCATATCTAATAACAAATTCAATTCATGCTCTAAATAAAAATTTATTCGAATAGTTATTTACAAACGAAAAACTTGAAAGATAAAATATGTAGTGTTGTCATTCCCAGGGAAGGATTGTTATGAAGTCTTTTTGTTCTTAATACCGCCAGATGGCGTTCCTTTTAAATTTGTATGTAACTATTTGTCTGCTTTCTGTTAATAAACCTTTACTTTCTGCCTGAATCTCGATCTCCACGGATTACATATGGCTAAACTTCGAAACAGATACTTATATCTTGATATGATCTTGATATCACAAATAACGAAAATCTTGTTATGTCAAAAAAATAATTTTCTCCTTTGCAGATATCCAGCTAATGTTAATTTGAATTCCTATTCGAAGAATTTCTTTTCAAAACCTTGTTATGGGAAATTTTTTTCGGATTTGAAAGTGAATTTTTTTGGAAAGATCGCAAAGTAGATTTATTGTAAGCCAATTTTTTTTTTTTAATACATAATTATTTTTCTCTTTCTTTTAAAAATAGAATGATCATTGCTGTGTTTAGACTGATAGTCAACTATCATTACATACATATTTGATCGTAGTTATTCTTATGTTTTCATGACTCTACTTTTTAGAGAAAAAATTTTTAGAATACATTTTTCTACATTTTAGAACATATTTCGCTCCGAACTTGTTATTTTAAAAAACTCGCTATCTGGAAAATTTTTTAGCGTCCCTTCAACTTTGAGGTATCGAGAGTAAGCTGGACTATTGCTTTTCCAAATTAGGAGAAAAAACATCCCGGAAGATAAAATTTGTTAACGCAGTAGACGTGATCCTTTTTCATCAAGATTGAAAATTAAACTCTCATCATCATTTATTTTTTTAGGGCAACTGATAGTATCGCTTTCAAATATTCCATCCGATGACATCCATGGCTTCCGATTACGTCAGTCATCTCTCTGTTACTTTCGTAACTGGTGAATAAGTAGAATTACTTTGCTAACAGTTGAATTACGTTTCAGACGTAAAGGCTTTTGACTAAAAAAAATCGTTGACGATTAAATCTCTAATCTGATACAGGCGAATTTCATAGAAGGCACTGGTAAGTCTTTTCTATAAAAGTAATTTTTATATAGTAATAATCCACTGCTTTTTATTTCTCAACCGTTCAACACAGACACAGCACAGATGAGATACCGGTGTCCCAATCATAGGCGTAGTGTGTCCCCCTCAATAAATTTTAAGAATTTATTTTAAAGTGAATATATTTTTTATTTAATAAAAAATTTATAACTTTAGATAGTTCATTTGTAATTTAACGAAATAATTCTGTATTTATCATTTTTTACGTAAGTGGCATTTTAAAAGCCATTTAATGAATTTTTTAAAATTATTTCGTTCATTACTCAACGAGTGTGATGTTGAAATCGATAGGTATTAATATAGTTTATGAACGTGGTTATTAGTTATTTATTTTAATTGATGCACGATACATATTTTAATTACAATTGTTTTCTATTAATATTGTGCAATAATTTTTAAAGACCTGTAACTGACGAAAGATTTTAAAAACGTTTAGAGTTATTTATGTTAACTTCGAATTTTTATTCGGATTTGTTTTAAGTATAAATTTTTAGGTAAAATGGAATAAAATAGTTATGTTTATCATTATTATTATAATTTTTAACCAATTATTTCCTTTTCTTACGAAATATCCCTTTTACACTACTGATTAATTAAAAATGTAATGTTGTACTAGTTTTCGGCATGTTTCAATAGAATGTGTTCTGAACTATTTTATTTGATTATTACGTAACTTTTAGAAACCTACTACCTGACTTGAAATACTGGATTTAAATGCATAAAAATATTAAAAAATGGCACATTATTCGGCATGGTAAAAATGATATTCTTTAAGATTTTAAGGAAATTTCACATCCAGGAATTACACTGGTAAATAATTAAAGTAATTTATGGTGGATTTGACTTTGCTATAATTTTTCTGGCAAAACTTAAAAGCGAAATAAATCTGTTAAAACTTATTCGTGCTTTAGGCAATGTGGGAAAAGCGATCATATTGCTAATTACAACCCTAGACTTATTTTGATCAAGCCTTTTACTAAAAATATATTTTGCGACAGTGTATACTTTAAACAATTTTCTACCATTTACTAAAGTAAATGTTAGTATATATTACAGAAATATAAAAATGAAAAGTTAAAAAAAATCATACTTTAATAAAACTTTTTAAATAATTCTTCATAAATACACTTTAATAATTAATTCTTTATAGCTACATCGAACTATTATGTTTTCATTCCTTGATATAGAATTGCAGAATGCTCAAAAAATAATTAATAAATAAATAAAAGTAAATAAATAAATAAAATAAAATAAAAAAATGAAAACTAACAAATATATAAATTAATAATAATAATAATAACGAACCACCTTGAATTACTTTTTATTTACTGATCGGATCCTCACACTCCAGAATTCAACCTTAATTGTTTGAGGAGTGACCGCAAATATGCTAATTAGTGCAGACGATACTTAAAGTTATGAAATCAAACACAAAAAGC
Source organism: Parasteatoda tepidariorum (assembly GCF_982258835.1). Classification (NCBI taxonomy): domain Eukaryota; kingdom Metazoa; phylum Arthropoda; class Arachnida; order Araneae; family Theridiidae; genus Parasteatoda; species Parasteatoda tepidariorum. The sequence goes on from NC_141763.1 coordinate 82,943,786, forward strand.
ACAATTTCTATGAACAAACGTACTTTTTTTATGATGGACTTAAATTTTTGGCCCCCAAAATATGGGTAATATTGCCCCCTTTGTTTGATTAGGACAGAGGGTCAAAGTTTGCACCCTTTAATGTTAATTTAACTATATGCATATTTCACCATATCTCAAGAATTTCTTAAGTGAATTGAAAATTTTTTGAACGCAATTAAAAATTCGTTTAACCAAGGATAAGTCCATGCAAAACATGACTTTTAGATAAATAAAAATAAAATAAAAATAAAATAAAAATTAAATACTAATTGTTTTTCATTACTTTATTTAATTATAGTCAAACATGTTTTTAAAATTTTTAAGGGATAAAATTTTTTACACCATTTCAAAATATGTAATTTTAAAGAAAAAGAAAAAATGTAATTTTAAAATCACGACTTTTTAAAAATTTCTCTCTCCGTATCTATTTGACCGATTTTGCTCAAATCTTTTGTTTTGCCATGCAAAAATTATTGTCTTTAAAGCAGCAAAAATGGCAAAAAATACTTTTAAATGGAAAAAAATTATTTTACAATTCAAAATTTTTTCGACTATAATTTATAGAAGACTATAAAAAGTAGGAAATATTCAGTAAAAGTTTTTTTTTCTATAGAATTATCTTGATAAATGAATTTTATAGTTGTGTAAAAAAAGGTTTCGATTCATTTAAAAAGTTTTCGAGACATAACGAAAGCGCGGAAAGTAAAAGAAAGATTAAGGGGTCCAAACCTTGGATCTCTTTTATTGAACCTAATTATTGAGATCAAATTTTGCAGATTGCGGTTACCTTCCGTATTTTGCGGGTCAGAAATCCGAATCTATCGGAAAATCAAAGGCATGTTTATCCTGAGAAAGTACGCTTTTGTGTCAGATTTCGTAATTTACAATATTACTTGCACTGATTAGTTAGTATAATGTAAGGTTGAAATACAAGGAACTTAGTTTAAATCAGGGTTGGAGTTTTTGCCGGCAAAAAGAGTTTTTTGCCAGGACAGTGGCAAAAACCTTGTAAAAACCGGCAAAAACTGATAAAAACCGGCAAAAACCAAATTATCTAAATTGTTGATAAAATATTATTACAAAATACTTGAAACAAATTTAAATCAATCATAAGGAATAATAATTATGATACATTACATTAAAAAATTATTTTTAACATATTATAATTAATATAAAGGCAATAATTTTTAAAACATTGAAAGTTTTTGACCTCTTTTCATTTTAGAATCCTTAAATAAATGTTTTTTTACAAATAAAAAACTATTATTATTTGCATAATATTATTATTATATTATAAAAAATTATTATTTGTATAATATTATTATTATATTATAAAAAATTATTATTTGTACAATAATTAACTACACATCTGGATAGATATTTTATGCTTTAAATTATAGTTATATTAATTTAAAACCAGTTCATTTCACTGGAAAAAAGAGAATAATCCTAAATTTTCCAATCAATAATGTTTTAAACTACTAAAATGATAAATTATTACATTATGATTTAATTATGGAATAATAATTTTGTTAATTTTTTTGTAATTATTTATATTTATAGTATATATTTCAATTTTAGGAATAATTTTGTACCAAAAATGTGTTTTTGTCCTCTCATCTTGGAAAATATTGGTTTGTGCCACTTTTTGCCAATTTGCTTGGCAAAAACTTGTTTTTGCCAGGACGGTTTTTACCGGTATTTACCATGGTTTTTTCCACCTGCGGCAAAATCTTGCCAACCCTGGTTTAAATGCAATATAATTAAGAAACGAGAAGCTAATTTGGAAAAAAAAAACATTTTAATAAGCAATAATAAACAGCGACAAATATTTTTATATAATATTTGTCATTGAAAATTATTGATGCTGATATTTTAATATTATACATAATATTGTCATATATAATACTGTCAAAAGTAATATTTTGCCTCAAATTTAGCTTGATTTCAATTAGTATTGCTGGTATTGGCAAGTGGCATAAAGTAATGACTACGGCATACATGAAAACATTGCAACTTATTAATTAGGCTTATTCACTTGTGTTTATTCTTATTCAATTCAGCGTTATAAAAAATCATAGGAAACAATACATCATTCGATAACATTGGATAAACATTTTGCGGTGCAATATAGGTATAAACTAGAACTTGTATTATTAAAAAATTTTATCGCTTAAGGCCTGGTTTCTTAGGAAACGTCGGCGTCAGCTTGAAACGAACGTTTACCTCTGATTGGTCAATTATGAGTTTGACAGCATACGTCATCGAACGCTCAGCTTGAACGACAACTGCCGTCCAAATCAACTGCAGTTGGATTACAACGTGACGTTAACAACAGAAGCAAAGTCGGACAACAGCCAACAGCAGAGCGTTGAATTCAGCCAAGATTTTAATTTTAACATTAAACATAGCTTCTTTTTCCTCTTCTTCTTCATTTAGCTAAGCTATAATGTGTTTTTTCTTGGACAAAGTCATTATTTGTTCTTTAAAGCACGGGTCAACAATCACAAAATCAATACGAATTCAAAATAAATATTTGTTTACGTTATTAACGCATGCGCAATGCGAGATAATGTCTGTGTTGGACCGACTGTTCACGCTGAGCTAACAAAACGGTATTTTTATGGCGTCAAAATTATATCACTTAACGCTGACGCCCAGTTAAGACGCTTCTCTTAAGATACCATGCCTTGAGCTAACAAACCAGTATTTTGTTGGCGTCAGGGTAACGTCAACTTAACACTGACGCCCAGATAAGGCGCTTATCCTAAGAAACCAGACGTTAAGTCCGTTCGTCTTTGTATCGGCCTCACTCAAGTCTAAGTAAAAATACATTTTTAAATCCCTCATTTTGTTTAAATAGTAGTATGTAAATTTCCTTCTCCATCCAAAAAAAAAAAAATAAAAAAACAGCTGGATGAAAACGTGCAACGTTAGGGTACTTTACAGTTTGTAGACAGGTTTGAGCTTCTTTATTTTTTCTATTAGATTCCTGAGTTTTAACTATACTAATGATATTTAGCTAAGTAACAAAAACTAGCAACGCATGAACCTTGCAGCAAATTTATTCAAACTCACTGAAATCATTCTTCAAATCAGCTCTTCAATTAGCTTAATTAATTATAAAGTATTTTATTAATTATAAAGTATTTTATTAATTTATATTAAATAAAATGAACATGCATTTTTATTAAAAAGCAATGAATAATTATTTTAATTGATATTTTTAGTACTAAAGTGTTCCTTCCTCAGAAGCCATGAGCAACCAAGAGCCAACTCAACCACAAAATTCTACTTCAAGTGGTGGATCAGAAGAGAACCCAAACCAAGCCGGTATTAGAATATTCCTGTGGAAACTATTCTGTATACTAAGTACAATTACAACCAGAACCTGATTTACCTAAAGAAATGGACCTAAATCCTCAAATTCAAAAAGACTCTTAAAAATTAGATACGAATTAAATACTAATTTTTAAGTAAGAAGAAAGTTAATTAACAAACCAATAAATTGAAAACATTTTAATTAAGCAGGCTGCGTCGATTCGATTGAAATTAATGAAATTTTGCAAGAACTTTTTCAGTTATTCTCCTATAGTTCATGGTGCTGAATTTCAATTGCATCTAATTTGTAAGTTGGTAATTAAAAATAAATACAGTGAAACCTCCGGAAAAGTAGCGACCTCCTCTATTTATGACCACATTTGGGCGGCACGGAATTTTTTATTCAGACTTTGTGTTAAAGAAACTTTTTAGGAGAGAAAATAAAATCTCTCCTAGCGACCAAGCAAACTTCTGCACCAAATGCGGAAAAGGTCAAATAAGAAAACAAGAAAAATATCAAAATTAAAATCGTATGTTAAATCTTAAATTAAAATCGTTTGCGAAAATTCATGAACCTTCAATAATATTTTGAAGTCAATGAAAGTAACCCCTATGAATGACCAACCTTCATTAATGACCACTTTACTGTGGAACAGAGAGAGATCGCGCCCGAAAGGTATATCACGTAAATAACGCTTAAAAATTAATATTTCAAGCTGTTTTACTGTTTATATACCATTTTACAAAACGTTTCACATTAAAAAAAATTACAATTTAATAATGTATAACAAAGTAAAATGTAATTGGATTTACACCCGTTGTTCGTATTTTTAATTATAATGAAAAATTTTGAGATGGGTAAAAATTCAATTCAAGAAAGTCTTGGCCTATGAATATCTCGTCATTAGAGTTTATTGGATTTTGCTTCATGACCAAAATAATAGACCATAAAAAGTGCTAAACATTCAAGTTTATAATTTTATCTTTAATTTTTAAAAAATCTCAAAAAAGATTAGGTTGTGTTTAAATCTTTTCTAGAAAATATTTTATGTCATTTATGAGTTTATATCCTCCTAAGCTACATACTTCTAAAAAATATTCGTATTTATGTCCATTACTTAAAGCTCAAGAGGATATAAAAGAAGAGTCACATTTAAGAAAGATAGTAAACTAAAATTTCGAGTTAAGACTCGCGTGATTTATAAATTTGGAAATAGTATTTTTCTTTGCAGAAAGTTCGTGGTCATTTATTTATATATATACTAGGAGGCTCCGCCCCCTGCTCGCTAACGCTCGCCAACCCCCGAGAATTGCTACGCAATCCTATGTGGTTCACCCCGTGAACCATGGCTCGCTGCGCTCGCTCGCCAATGAACACAATGTTCTAGCACAAAGACATAGTATATTATCATCAAAGACATAGTATTTTATCATCAAAGACATAGTATTTTATCATCAAAGACATAGTATTGTTCTTATGTAGAAGACTTCTATCAATGTTCTTATTGGCTTTTAAAAAAGTATATTAGCTATTTAGATTGTACATGGTGAAAAAATCAAAACATTAGCTAAATGAGAAACATATTAGCAAAATAAATTATCAAATATTGCAGTTACTCACCTAAATTCAACTAAATGTGTATAATAAATTAGTTAATGCTAGAAATTCTGAAAGTTTTAGGAAAAAATTTTATTTAAAAATATAAACTTTAAACCCTAACTTTTCCTTGTGAGATAATAACCCTCAAAAAGTCTTTCATTTTCAAGAACACAAAAATTTGTTTTATCGCCAAATGAAATATTTTTTGGTGATCAGCATTATTGAAATCAATTTCTATATTAATTAACATTTGTGGTAAAGTGCATAACATTTTAGAACAAAATAAGGATGTTTTACATACAATAAATTAAAATGCATGGCTGTTAGCATTACCCAAAAAATACCGAGAATATCGTTTAATTTCATTACGTTTAAAAGCCCTAGAAGCTTCACTAATATTCTGTCTGCATTTTAAAGCGTGAAAATCCAATGCATAAATAAACGCGAAATATAAAAAAATTCAATGCATTCAATACAAACACTTAGACGTTTTTTAGACGTTTAGGTAGCTCCCAGTAGAAAAATATCAATTCAACAGCGGCCTTTTAAAGCATTCTCACTTCAATTAATTAATTAATTCCTAATTGGGTATAATATAGCCTACGTCACAGGTTGTGTTGTTCCTACTAAATTTAACCCATGAACGGCATTTCCTGCGAGCCTAACTTCAAGCCACAAATAAACAAACGAAGTGTTCGATCGTTTAAATAGCTGCTCGCCAGATTTTATTGCATTATAAAGAAAAGTTATTGAAACTAAATACAACTAAATAAACAACAACAACTAAAACAAATAACAACAACTACTAATGACAATAACTAAATAAACAACAACTAAATTCCATTCGTTTAGCATTGCGTCATATATTGTTTCTACTAAATCGAAGTAGTTGTGTTTTTTTCATATTATACCCAATTGAGTTTAAATTAAATATTATCATGTTTTTAGGGCATGAATCTAAATTGAACAACCTGATAATGCTCACTCTGGTTATTGTTTCCGTTTTTAAAAGCGCTATATGTTGAGCCCCCTAAGCTAGATTTGGCATGTGACATTTTTAGCAGCAATCATTGGTCGATTTTCTAACGTTGCCATTCGGGGAGTTGTAATGAGGCCTTTTTTGGTGCCATGTAAGAGAAATATATATATAGATATTTTTGATTGTTGATGAAACCCATCATTTTGTGTTTTCATCAGTGTTCAGAAGCAGAACAACTATAAGTTTTCTATTTTATCACAAAAATGTAAAATGTATGAAAAACAAAGAAAAGAGTAAGAAAATTAGTATAGTTATAGAAAAAGTTAAAATTATAATATAGTATTTGTCAGTTAAAATAAAACTTTTTGCTTAAGTCATTGCTAACAATTCAAATTTCTCCGAGGCAATTCTAAAGTATAAATTAAAGTAGTATTGTTAAGTTGAAACACAATATTTTTAGTTTTGATGTCAACAATACAATTCAATTTTTCACAAAAACGATTGTTTCCATTGTTAAATTCAATGTCAACAATTCAAATTTTTCTGAGGCAACTCTTAACCTCTAAATATTATTTTTTTTATGTACACATTTCTAAATGTCAGTATTCAACCACAAAACAACTTAAAGTCCTCAAATTTAGCATAAAGTTGTAAAATGTAATAAAAGAGGGTCATAGCAATAATGAAAGTAGAAGTAAAGTTAGTACTGTAAAATTAAAACAATATTTTTAATCAATGAACCAAGTTCTTCAAGAAGCAGTTGTAGAAGTAGGTTGTTTATTTAAAACTTTTTATAGAATTTCTTTAAGAACACAATTGTTAATTTGGGCATTTGGCGATACAACACTTTTAGAATTGAAGGATTTGTTACGTCAAGCTCTCAGGTATCATAATTTTGATCTAGTTGCGCTTCTATGTCATTTTGATTTATGTTGCTAAGTTAACTTTCAAAAAATTCTGTGGCTTGCAACAGCATTTTTATTTTATAAGTTGTTTATTTTTATTTCTTTTAGAATTCATTATTTTTTTAGCTAAATGTTTTTTAACCTAACAGAATTCCTTGCCGACTGTTTTCTCTATGAATGAAGAAAATAAAGTAAATATTTAACTGTTGTGAAAAGAATCTTATTTAGTTGTACAAAGTACTTCAGCCAAAATTTGGGAGCCACGTAAGAGAATTTTATATATTAGATCAGAAACACATCATTAAAAGGCAGAATGCTTTGGTGTTTTCAAAACAAAGCAAACGTCGCCACCGGCGGAAAAGAAATACAACCAAAATTTGGGAGCCACGTAAGAGAATTATATATAATAGATATATTTCATTTATTTCTTTTTTCTTTTTTACTCTTACAACTTTAGAAACTCATAAATCAGACTCACATAAACAGTTCTGACAATAAAAAAATATTAAAAAAAAATCGTAATTTTTTTAAAAACTTTTTTATTAGGTGATGCTGCAACAGAAAATATCACTAGAGGAATGGCGAATATGAATACACAAGATCGTTCGATTAGAGAACTTATAAATCAATTAGGAGAACTACCTGTTGTTTCGGTTGAATCATTCAAAGTGTTGGATCAGAAATTAAGAAATGACAACGTGTTGCGAGAAGAGTTGGTATGTATAATTAGTAAAATTTATCTCTTTCCCGAGAGCAATTTACTTAGGGCAGTAACGAATATTCGGTATTCAGCCAATTAGGCTCGTTTGCCGATTATTCGGTAGGCTGAATGTTTGGCCAAATATTCGGCCCAATGTTCGGCTAAATATTTTTTGGAAAAATATTTATTGACAAAAAATATTTTCTCAGAATTTTAATTGTTTATATAATGCAAAATAGTAATTACACTATACATTATCATATATAGTTTTTACATGTATTTGCTAAGTTTCAAAATTCATGTGCTTGTAAATTTATGTTCTGGAAGACAAATGGAAAACGTAATTTCAAGAACTGAAACTAGATTATTTTAAACTTAACCACGTGTTTCGTGCAGGCGACTTTTTTTTCAAATTTTATTCAATCAAGTCAATGTCGTTGTTTTTTCAACATTTTTGCCTTAAGAACTGAAAAGGTTTTTTTATGTCGTTTTTTACATTTTATTATAGCACGAGGCGATTTAAAGAACATTTTATGATAGATTGTATTCTGTCACTTCTTTCTTGTACTGTAAGACAGATAACGGTAACAAAAAAGCTGTGATTTTTTCAACGTTTAAGTTATATTCTAATAAATGAGAAAAAAAAAATTTCCTCCTTTGTCTTTTTTATTAACTTTTCTTTTTACCAGCGTTTTTATTATGACATAGTATTTTTTAAAAAGCGTTTCTATTGAACGTTATTCTTTGATCATCAATTTTTTAAAGACTTTTTTAACTTTTTTCTAATTTGAAAAAGTTAAATTGAGATTTTTTACGTTAATTTTTTTTTAAAAACTAAGAACGATTTTTGTTTGGGTTTCTATCTAGCTTTTTATTTTTTAAAAGACGTTTTTATTATGGCGCAACAATTTAAAGGGTTTCTATTAGGCTTAATTCTTTTTTTTTTTTTTTTTTACTTTTTAACGAAAATACAATATAATTGGAAAACTGAGATGTTCAACTTAGATCGATTTTTAGTTTTTGTTTCGCTTTTGTATATAATCTTTTGTTTTCGTGGGCATTTTTATGATAGCGCGGCATTTTCAAAAGTGTTTCTGATAGATTGTATTCCTTGTATATTTTTTTCGGAAAATATTATTTTTAACATTAAAGTTTCGACATAAGAATAGAGAATTTTTTGCTATTTCTCTTTTTCTTTTTGTTTTCAACTTCATAACTTAATTTTTTTTCTTAGCTGTTTGTTTTTTATTTATCTAAAACATTTCAAATGGATAACTATTATATTTTGTGCCTTAACTCCATACCAATAATATAGCTAAGTTTTGATCAATTTTTAATAAAAACAAAACCTTTTTGCGTATGAAAAATAATTTTTTTTTTTAAATTTGCTATTTGATCTCCGTTTATTCGGCTATTCGGTCAAATCACTGTTCGTTATATCTCCCTTATTAATAATTAGTAAAATGTATTCGTTTCGGTTAATAATAAGACAGACTGGACAAGATTTGGAAGAGTTATTGAATTTCTTGGCTACATAAAATATTTACTAATACAGTGAATCCTCTCGGGAGCGACCACTCTTTGTTCCACAGTAAAATGGTTGTTAATGGGGGTTCGTCGTTCTTAGGGGTTACCTTCATTGACTTCAAAGAGTTATCAAAGGTACAAGATTTTTTTAATTTTACTTGTCATTTTCTTCATGCGGACCACTTGTGTGTAGAAAATGAATAAGCCAATTATGAATGACAGAACTATTAAATGAATAACAATTATGTTTTTTGTTTAAGTTGGAATATGCGGACCACTTGTGTTGGCCTTATGAAACCGGATTGATGAATAAAATTTAGAGTCAATAAAAATTACCTTTACTAATAAAATTGTGTGTAGAAAATGAATAAGCCATGTATGAATGACAGAACTATTAAATAAATAACAATTATGTTTTTTGTTTAAGTTGGAATATGCGGACCACTTGTGTTGGCCTTATGAAAACCGGATTGATGAATAAAATTTAGAGTCAATAAAAATTACCTTTACTAATAAAATTGTGTGTAGAAAATGAATAAGCCAATTATGAATGACAGAACTATTAAATAAATAACAATTATGTTTTTTGTTTAAGTTTGAATATGCGGACCACTTGTGCTGGCCTTATGAAAACCGGATTGATGAATAAAATTTAGAGTCAATAAAAATTACCTTTACTAATAAAATTGTGTGTAGAAAATGAATAAGCCAATTATGAATGACAGAACTATTAAATAAATAACAATTATGTTTTTTGTTTAAGTTGGAATATGCGGACCACTTATGTTGGCCTTATGAAAACCGGATTGATGAATAAAATTTAGAGTCCATAAAAATTACCTTTACTAATAAAATTGTGTGTAGAAAATGAATAAGCCAATTATGAATGACAGAACTATTAAATAAATAAAAATTATGATTTTTGTTTAAGTTGGAATATGCGGACCACTTGTGCTGGCCATATGAAAACCGGATTGATGAATAAAATTTAGAGTCAATAAAAATTACCTTTACTAATAAAATTGTGAGTAGAAAATGAATAAGCCAATTATGAATGACAGAACTATTAAATAAATAACAATTATGTTTTTTGTTTAAGTTTGAATATGCGGTCCACTTGTGTTGGCCATATGAAAACCGGATTGATGAATAAAATTTAGAGTCAATAAAAATTACCTTTACTAATAAAATTGTGAGTAGAAAATGAATAAGCCAATTATGAATGACAGAACTATTAAATAAATAACAATTATGCTTTTTGTTTAAGTTGGAATATGCGGACCACTTGTGTTGGCCTTATGAAAACCGGATTGATGAATAAAATTTAGAGTCAATAAAAATTACCTTTACTAATAAAATTGTGTGTAGAAAATGAATAAGCCAATTATGAATGACAGAACTATTAAATAAATAACAATTATGTTTTTTGCTTAAGTTGGAATATGCGGACCACTTGTGTTGGCCTTATGAAAACCGGATTGATGAATAAAATTTAGAGTCAATAAAAATTACCTTTACTAATAAAATTGTGTGTAGAAAATGAATAAGCCAATTATGAATGACAGAACTATTAATTAAATAACAATTATGTTTTTTGTTTAAGTTGGAATATGCGGACCACTTGTGTTGGCCTTATGAAAACCGGATTGATGAATAAAATTTAGAGTCAATAAAATTTACCTTTACTAATAAAATTGTGTGTAGAAAATGTATAGGCCAATTATGAATGACAGAACTATTAAATAAATAACAATTGTGTTTTTTGTTTTAAGTTTGAATATAACATATATCATAAAAATTAATTAGCTTTAAAAAAATTAGAAGAGGTTTCGTTTGTTTGAGATGCTTAATTTTTTTTTAAATATTCGTGGCGGTATTTCTAATTTAAGTGAATCATTGATAGCTTAATTTTTTCTAATTTAAGTGAATCATTGATAGCATCGTCTTTAGCGTACTCTGACAATTATTTGACGTTGTCTTTATCTTTCGGAGATTGTCACAAAGAGCTCTTTTCAGGCATTAACATTTATTTTGAGTCACTTGAATACACTTATTTGCTTTGTTAATATTTTTTGTTTTAATATTTTTTCGTGTTTCCGTGGAACCCCTGATGTTTTCCGAGAGGCAAGATTACTTACAAGTACTGAACAACTAACAATTAAACAACAATTAACTACTAAACAACTTACTGCTAAACAAAAAGCTTGCAGTAATTCAATTCCTAGTTCCCTCCTTATATGTGGACTGTTCCATATTTTTTGTTGTTAAAGAAAAAGTAAGATCCGGGTTGGCATTTTTTTTTCTTTGCTATAGATATGGCAGACAAAAATTAATTCTAATTTTAGAATTTTGATTACTAAAATAAAATATTAACTCTTTTAAATACAGTAGGCATTTAAAAGCGTTTCGAAGTTTTGAGTTTGCCCTACTTATTTTTAATTTTTCCTTTACATTATTATAATCATTATTTTTTAAATAGCCGGGATAATTATTTTGCATGGCTACGAATTTTGCACAGTTAAGAATAGAAATAAATGCCAATCTAGGAAGTACCGGGCAATAGACCTTACACTCAAAAACACACCAGTAAAAGGAACATCTGGCAATAATAACTTACTTTTAAAAAAAAATAAAACATTGCAGAGAATACCAGAGACGAGCATTTCAAACAGTAATCCTTAAACTAAAAACAAAAACATCAATGTAAAGAATTCTGTGTAAGTTTACATTGGGAAAATGGCTCTTTAATTTGAAGGAAAAAAAAACATAAATGGGTGAAATATGATGTATTTCTTAGTTTTCTAATACTGCAAGAAATAGGTGACAATCAATTTTCCATTGGAAAGCATGTTGGAAACGTTGCTCGGTTGTTAGTTTGCTACCTTAAAATTTAGGCAATCCTAGCTTTAGAAAATCGAAAGTGCTTAATAGCTTCATTTGGAAACAAAAATTGCTATTTTGTCGATTTTTTTTAAAATTTAATCTGAATGAAAGGCTGCATTAAATTTATTATTCTTTTTTTTTCAGGAGCTCTCTCTATATCTCTTTTTTAAAGAGGCAAAATCCGTCTACTCTTTTTTGAGACGTGCTACCAGTAAACTGATAACTAAAGAAGTTGCTAAGCAGTTTACCAGAACGGATCCACCTCCAGGCAAAAAATCTTTCGAGAGGGAAGTGCCAACAACTTATAAAATGATTATAGGTAATTTCAAATATGTTATCATACTAGGTTGATAATACAATAATACGAGGGGGGATCAAACATAAATGAAACAATTATATATAAAAGAAATTTTCCAACGTTTTGGACATTTTTTAAATTCCCATGGTATGGGGAAAAAATAGGCCATGTAGCGAACCAATAGAGCTCAAAATTTTCTTTTGCTGCATTAAACGAAAATCTCTTGCCTCAAGACTTCTCTAGAGGCCTGTTTACACGGTCCAAGTTCTTGAATCCGAGAAATTGGCGGGATTTCCCTGTCCAAGAAATAGACAGGGACAGTGATGACGTATTTCATGACGTCAAATCCCGCCTCCTTTCAAATTCGTTCCAAAATTTTTTTCTTTTTTCTTCTTTTTGTTGCAAGAAAACTATTTTGTGCAAAATTCAATTATTTTGAAAACAAGCATTTCATTTTAATACAAAATATTTTCCAACGCTGCGCCGCCAATACTTTTTTGTCACTTTTTCATCAAAGCGAAAATTTAGGCAACATATGCATTAACAAACTGAGAATTAGATTGATGCTTTTAAAGTAGAACGATCAAGCCATATTCAAGGGAAACGTACCACAAAATTGCAAAAATCGTGAAATGTATTTTGTATTTTCTAAGATACTTCAGATTATATTAGATTTCAGACTTCAGTTTTTTTTCTGTAAGAAATATTCAAAATATTGCTAAAGAATTATTTAGTAAAGAATAATGACTTCACGTAAGAATTATGAATAAAATCAACCTAAAAATTAACAGTTAAATGATTAACTACCATTAAACGATAAATTTTTGAAAAGTGAAGAAATTTTGAGTGGAATCCAAAAACACCTTGCCGGGGAACAGACTCAATTATTTAACTCAGCTAACACATATTTGCAATTTGATGCATTTAATTTGTTTGTAAAATTTTTGTCACGCCTTTTGCCATTGTTGTTATTTTTCAGATGCGGCTGAAAGGTATAAAGTACTCTATAATACCAGCGACAACATTACCAGGGAATTTGGATCAGTATTGAGTAACACTAAGGATTGGAAGCCTCCTGCTAGGTATGCTTAGCTGCAATAAATACCCCAGCAGTAACTTCAGAGCACTAAACATCTAAAATTGAAAAATACACATCAAGAATTTTCCGCATTTCGCCTGAAGAGTGTACACATTAACAACTTTTGTGTATTTAAAATTCATAAGTTTCTCTACTATCAACTACTTTGTGGAATGTTTGATTGACGTGATTCTTCAGAGATAAAATAAATATATTATAAATAATTTAATAGTGTTTTTTTTTAAAATTTATTCATGGTTGATTCTATCATCTAGTTTGTTGATCGAATAGATATCGAAGACCATAGATATCGAAAAATAAATAAATAATGTCATGTTAATTTAAGCGTATGGAAACGCTGCTGATGCAGCAAAGGCTTTATCTATACTTTGACGAGTACCAAGTTGGCAATGTGCTGAATATCTGTGTAAATAGCAGACTACTTATATAATTAGCAGATTATCTAGGCATCTGGCAGATTATCTATATCAGTGTTTCCCAAACGTATGACTTTTGTGTACCCTTACTAAATTTTTCGTAACGTTGCGTACCACTAATGAAAAAATGAAAGCACTTTTTAAAAAATATGTTTATTTTTCTTTTTTGGTACGAAATTTTGTTAATTAGTAAATTTGCATCAGTGAGAAGGATGATATTGTTTTTGCTGTGATAAAAAAAAATTGATTAAAAGTTAAAAATCACAACTGGCTGTTGACACCACTATTTATTAACTGTTAACTCTGCAATAAATAGCCAATAGAAAAATACGTAATCGTAAATTTTTATGGCTAGTTTTGTTTTTAAATAAATTTTTCGAAAATTTTCGTTTGTTGCAAGATATTTCGCAAAAAAACGCGTACCCCCGCTAAACTGCTCCCGTACCCCTGGGGGTACGCGTACCACACTTTGGGAAACACTGATCTATATAATAAGCATATTATCTAGGCATCTAACAGATTACCTAGGTAATTAGCTGATTATCTAGGTAATTTCTTTACTCAAACTACCTAGGTAATTATCTGATTACCTAGGTAGTTTGAGTAAAGAAACAATATTTGATTTCACCGTCATTTAAAATAACGTGATTTAAATTGGTTTAATAATATATATACCTTACTAATTAAAAAATTTATATAGTATTAGTAAATTACATAATAAAAAGCAATAAATGTTTTTTAGTACTGAGATTCAAAACTAGAGTTTGTTTAAGAAAAATTTGAATAAGCTTTATAAGGGAGAGTATCAAAACTAAATTTAAAAATTTGTTCCACGCAACCTATAAATTTTTTATGCCAATAATTTTTACGACTGCCATATAGATTTCTTACTTTACAAAGACAGAAGAACATAAGCCATGTAGAACATAAGCAAACTAATTGGTCATCGAAGTTGCAAGGTACACAAAGCAATAATATATCACGGTTTCAAGGAAATACATAAACAAATAATAAATCTAAGCAAAATAATAGAGTTAGACGAGAAGGAATTATATTTAAACAAATTCGATGTGCGATACAGCACTGTATTTAATAAACTTCAGTTTAACTAATATATCAACCTGTGTGAAGAAACTTAGCTCAACTTTAACTAGCCATTTTGCTTATAAACGATCAGATAACGTCATAAATCACATGTGTGGGTAGCTGTTTTTTTCTTCTTCTTGCAGTACAAGTATCCAATTGCTGTTTCACTCGTAGTTTTATCATACAAAGCAAAAATAATGAAAGTGAAATATATTTAGGCATATATGTTTCTATATTCATTTTAATTAATTTTTCCACACATTACGTTTAAATTTTTTTAGATATTTTTCGGTCAAAGTCATAGATATTCGAAAAAATAAACTTCATCTTCAGACAGCATTAATTTGTTTATTTTCCTTAATGAAAACAATGTAAAAACAAAATATGTTGATTGGAACTAGCTTTAGTTGGAGATTTAACGAGTTTCGCCAAATTCTACATAATAAGTTCCAATGATTTCTTCTGTTGTCATCTCAGAAGATTCCTGATTATTTTCGAAAGTTCCTATGATTTCCACAGTAGTCATCTCAGTAATTTCTCCATTTTCTGAAAAATAAACTGAACGTTCAGTGCGCAAAAAGGGAAGCAGACAGCCCTAAGTAACTTTTGATCTAAAGATCGGATCTTCACGTTCAATGACTCAATCTTAGTGGTTCGAATGTGTGAGTTCAACTATGTTAATTAATTAGTGCAGATGATATTTTAAGTTACGAAATCAGACACAGAAACGCAATTTCTCTGAATAAACGTACCCTTTTTTCAGAAGATTCGGATGTCTGGCCCTCAAAATAAAGGGGATAGCCGCAATATGGGAAACATGGTCCCAATAGTTTGGTCATGAAAGCGGTTCAAAGTTTGAACCCCTTGATGTTAACGCAATTATAAAATTTGTTTGTCAGAAAATAATTCCATGCAAAGAATTAAATTTAATAAATATTTATTATTTTTTATTATTTTATTTAATTATAATCAAAACTGTAAGGTTTACACATTCTTGCATTATTTTAAAAGATGCAATTTTAATTGGCAAAACGCAAAATTTAAGCGAAATCATTTAAATAGCTCCTAAGAAATCAATCTATAAAAATACTTTTTTTAAAGAATTTCTCAGGAACTATTCAGCGGATTTCGCACAAATTTTGTATTTTACCATTTAAAATTGCATTCTTCAAAGTTACATAAAAAATTGGATACCTTACAATTCAAAAGTTTTTCGAATTTTATCAAATAAAATAATAAAAAAATAATACATATTTACCTAAAGTTATATTTTACATGTACTTATCATTGGATAAACTAATCTTATTAATGTCGGCAAAAAGTCTTCAAATCGCTGATACATGGCGAAATTAGCTAAAAATAAAATTAACATTAAGGGTTTCAAAGTTTGAACCGTTCTCCTGACCAAACTATAGGGACCATATTTCCCAGATTGCTGCTACCCCCTATACCATAGGGGTCAATAATCCAAATCTGTCGAGAAAAAAGTTATATTTACTCAAAAAAATTACAATTTCGTGTCTGATTTCGTAATTTAAAATATCGTCTGCTCCAATTAATTATGATGTTTGAGGTCACCCTACGAACCATTTAGATTTATCTCCTTGGGCATGAAGATCAGATCATTAGATCAAAAGTTATTTAGAATAATCTATGTTATTATATATTTCTTTTTTTTTTCTTTTATTGCATACTATACAAAAGAAATTCTTTTTTATTTTAAGAGAAAAAAACATGTCTAACGAGTGACGAGGAAACATTTTACTTGAAGATAGCTTCGCTAATTTATTCGTGTTATGTATCTTCTGCATCATTTATTAATGGATATTATATCCATAATATCACGTGTTTTTATGCATTGATAAAATAGCTGTTATAATTATATTTCTGTTTTGTATTACTTCTTTTTCTTCAAATGCACTACAGCCTATTTATAGCTAAGGCCATCTCATTGAGCTTCCTGAAACGGATCCGATCAGACGCTACGATCTGCCAACAATTAATCTTTAACGATTTAAAGGTCTGTACACTAAATTTCATGTTGAAAAGAGCTTCCTCTTTTTTTTAAATCCCTGCATACTTTCAAAGGGAATATTTTTTGCTGAGAACATTTCTGAGTTATAACATTTAAAAATACATCCACGATATCTGATACGATAAGAGTAAGGTCATATCAAGAGTTATTATTCCCATGATATTATATGTTTTTATCTATTAACGAAATCCCTAAATCAATTATCTATATATACATAATTGTATATATGCAATAATATATATACAATAATATATATACAATAATATATATACAATAATACAAAAAAGATATATAGGGGAGAGTCGGGTAGCCCCGCCCACTGTCAATTTCATATGTATAGAATATTTTTTTCAAGTCAATGGGCCATCGGACATTAATTGTTATATTAAAAAAAGATTATTTTCAAAGTTTCAAGTATTTATGCAGCTGGTAACATGGTAAACAATAGTTTTGAAAATATGTTGAATACAGTAGTCATGAAATTAAGAAAAATTGGTTGAATGTTTCGATTAAACTTCATTTTAATACTAAAAAAATAATTTTTTCTATACATACAGCATTAAAGTATGTAGTCTTAAGTTTAATTTGCACAAGGAAAGAAGTTTGTATGTAAAAAATTGTTCGAGTAATTACAAATTTACAAAAAAATTGGATTTCGGGTAGCCCCGCTCACATGATTGTCGGTTATCACCGCCCAATTTTATTTCGTCGATAAATGTACGGTTGCAAAGATTATTACTTTTTTGCTTCAAATTTGAATGTTATATGCATTTTTAACAACAAATAGTTATATGTTTTAATATTATATGAAACATAAATTTATATATTTAAAAATGAAAAATTAAATATTTTTGAAATTTAATTGATATATCCAAATCAAATTTAATATCAAGAAATCATAAATATTATGACAAGCTATTTGCTTACTTATTTATTTTCACTTATTTATGAACGAATCAATCTACAGAAGCATTTGAATGCAATCAAAATACAAAGTGAAATTGTAATTTTATAAGAAGTATTTTATATTAAGTTTATAAGAAGAGATCAAGCAAATAAGTTTATATTGAAAAACAACTATTGTTATTAATTATTGTTACTAAAATTTAATTATTTTCGTTAAATATTTAATATAAATATATATTAATATTATAATATATTAATATACATTAATAATGATAAAAAGTATGACATTTGTTGTTATTAAATGATAGAATTCACTAAAAGTATATAAATATGTAATAAATAAAATAATTTTGTGATAAAAATGATAAATGAGGTTTATCTATTGTCAATACATTGGTCATTCTCATTTACACCTGAAAAAAATAGCCAAAAAACATAATTTTTGTAACTGGGCGGGGCTACCCGACACATTTTGAAAAGAGCTGAAAAACATGTTTTTTTAAATTTCTATTTTTTTAAGTTTAACTATTCTTTTTTTGGTTTATTCTTTTTGCATTATTTAATTAGATGATAAAACAATAGAAACATACAAAAATGTTGATTATTACTCAGTATTATACAGAAATATAAGCAATACTCCTTAAGTGAGCGGGGCTACCCGACTCTCCCCTATATATATCTTTTTTGTATCATTTACTAATGTTTATTATGTTATTTTTTGTCATACATTAATAAAATATATATGAAAATTTTAGCATTCCTAAATGATTTTTTAAAAAAAATTAAGAAAATTGTGATCTTCATGCGGCGATCACAGGTTACCCATTGGCAAAATGTCGTTTGATTTCTTTTGGAAAAGAAACTTTATTGTGTTTTCATCTTGGACATCTTTAACTGTTAATCCTGAACTGCTCGGTACACAATTTCGCAGACATATTTGAATGCAGCTCAGACACATTCTGTGTAAAATCTCATGATGACTGAATAGACATTGAACAGCCAATCGAGATCAATATTAACATTTTCGGATTGGTACAAGGATGTTTGATGGAGATTGTAAACTGCATCATACGCCCGTTTCGGATTCACAAGTTCATATATGAAAAACAATTTGAAAGCTAGGCTTTTTTCAATTTTCCTTGAATAGTGAATGAATCATTTATATTGCGTGGAAGTCTACTTTCTTGTGCAAGTTATTGGGTACATTGACAATGGATCCTTTTACTCCTAACTGGTGATCAACGCCATGAAATGACGCTATGATGCCATGAAATCCGAACCAAGAACCATTTTGCCAATGGATAATAAAAATTAAAATAAATATTTAAAAAAAATTGGGATCGTTTTATTACGATCACTGGTCACCCATTGGTCAAATGATTTTTTTTCTGGATTGACTCCGATAAACGCCGCAACATTTCAAATCATGGGTTCCAGAAACTGATTCAATTGATGTTTGTTGTCGGATTGGTTTTCAAATCCTGCCTATATACGTGTCTCAAGACGTCACCTTCTTTTTTCAGTATTCATATTAAACTCACCGTCAAGACAGCAATTATGAGTTAATAATAAAAAGAATATAAAAACGCTTTAAATTATTATTATGTAAATACATTAAAAATGCCTGCTGGTGAAAAGAAATAGAAAAAAACTCACCAACTTAATGCATAACAAAATTAAAAGTGAAAAAAAGAATTCTGAAAAAATTATCAAACAATAGCGGTCGCCATAGCAACACATGCAATGACGACGCATGCGCACTGTTTACTATAACTCTTGAACACAGTTGAAAAGCTTGATGACGCCAACAAACCCAAAACAACACCCATTTTGTGAATGGGTGATATTTTCGTTATTATTGTATTTCCTACATTCATTAAATTATAGATATTAAATGTAAGTTATAACTATTTCCTACATTCCTTAAATTATACATATTAAATGTAAGTTAAATAATTAGCTGCATTTTAATTATTTTGTCGAAATAAGTAGATTTTAATTGTTAACTTTCCTTATAATACAAAAAACTGCATTTACACTTTTGTCTTCGTCAAGAGTTCTCTTACAGCCATTGAAATTTCCTAGTCACTGAGAGAAAAATATGAGAACTTCTTTTTGAATACAAGATATGCGTTATTTGCTTTCTTTTTTATTGATTCAATCATTAATAAAAAATATAATTTTGACACTTTAAACTATTTTTCCCCTAATAAATCAGTTTTTTTCTTTTATTTTACAACAAGGGGAGTCAGATTGAGTAAAAACGTTATCCCTCTCCCCCTGTCATATTTTCAATCTCACCATTACTTAAATCGTCTCTTAAGGGTAATCATTTAAATAAATAAATTTCAATCAAATGATCGAAATTTCACGCACAAGGAATCGATCCTAATCGTTCAGGAGGATGACCTCAAATATGCTAATTAATTAATGTAAAGGATAATTTAATTTCCGAAATCAGCAACAAGAACGTACTAATAAACAAACATTTTACTGTTACTGACGGTATCTCTAATAAACAAACCTTTTTTTCTATGGATTACGATACCTGACGCACAAAATATAGGAAGTAGCCAAAATCGAGGAAATATGCTCCGAATAGTGTGGTCAGGAGAGTTGTCAAAAGTTTGGGTTACATAATGTAAAATTTACTTTTTGCTTATTTCGCCATGTCTGGAGAACTTTCTAAGAGAATTAAAAACTTTTTGCACTCTATAAAATTCGTTTATCCAAAGATAATTTTATTCCAAAAGGATTTTTCTAAGGTTTATTTATTATTTATTATAATTTTATTTAATAATAGTTGAAACAATTTCGAAATCTAAGGTATACAAATTTTTTTCATTTTGAAGAAAGTAATTTTACATGGTAAATACAGAATTTGAGCAAAATCGGGAAATTGAATTTTTAAAAAGTCACGTAAGTACACAAAACGAAAAATAACGAATCAATGAAATAAATTTCATAAACTTTAAACAAATTTCCTAGGAAGCAAAAAAAAAGGAAATCATTTAAAGCACATTAATAATATTTAGCATTAAACCCAGCATAAAGAAAATTTTAATATAAAGAGTTTTCTTACTGTCGAG
Organism: Parasteatoda tepidariorum; assembly: GCF_982258835.1. NCBI lineage: Eukaryota > Metazoa > Arthropoda > Arachnida > Araneae > Theridiidae > Parasteatoda > Parasteatoda tepidariorum. The sequence continues at coordinate 82,964,651 of NC_141763.1, forward strand.
AATGGATTCTCCATTATTAATATTTTCATTCTCAGTTTTGACAATCTGGCTGAGAAGAAAAATTATCGAGAAAATCAAAATAAAATTTTTCATATTTTTCTGTCTAATGTTTGATGTTTTATGCTCCGAACCGTCACCCTTCAAATAAATAATGCAATTAATTAACTTCTGACGCAAGTAATCTTATCAAAACCACAATTATGTCCGGTAAAACTTATTAGGAAACATGATAAGAATGTTTTTCATGGAAGGATGCTGAAAGAAAACACAAATAATTAAATTCGAAAAGGATAAAACTTCTTTGAAAAAAACGCGCTAAGAAGCAGCAGAAATTTCAGAAAAAAGTATCAATACAAGAAACGAAAGAAATAAAAATAAAAATATGACCACCGAAGCCGACGTCTTCAGGGGGTACCGACCTCGGTAGCCATTAAAAACAAAACCATTTCTATTTGAGGGAGAAGCAAATGCTTAAAAAATCTCCCTCAGTACCCCGATGGTTTTGTATAGAGGTCCAGGAAAAACAAGATACATTCAAAATAATTAACAAATTAAGAAAAGAAAATCAATCAAAATCATCAGAAAAACTCACTAAGTCACAGGTCAAGCATCAACTTCAAAAGCAAGTAGAGGAAAAGAAAACACTAAAAACTGAAAAACCAACGCCCCCTATTATAATGCGCAGAAGAAGTTTAAAATGAAATGGAAAAGGTCAGGAGAAAGAAATGCGTAGACAAATTAATAGAATGCTTAACTGGGGCTGCTCAGTTAAGACTAGAATTGCGCCCTGTTAAAAGAAAAAATTATATAAAAACTTAGAAACCATCAATCATTTTTTTTAATTAAAAAATTAACATTACAAAAATTAAAAGGAAAATCATTTTTACCATTATTTCATGGAAGGATTAACTTTTCTTACAACTGGAACTTATGTTTTAAGAACTACATTTTTTAAGGCCTACCGCCATTTTTTGGTATTATTTTTTTTATCTTGGAATTAAAAAAAGTGAATCACACTAAGAATGTTTTTCATGGAATTATTTACTTTTCTTACGTCTAAAACTTAACTTTTAGCACTACATTTTTTAAGTATACTGTCATTTTGTTGGTTAATTTTCCTTCCTTTGACCGTTGGAATTAAAATAACAACGGTGTCTCGATAAGAATGTTTTTCATGGGATGATTAACTTTTCTTACGACTAATGCGACTTTATCTCGCATTATAAAACGATATTTCATTGTTAATTTTACCAAAATCATTATCAGAGCACTTCGTTAAAAAAAATATCAAGCTTTTTGGTGTTTCAATAGAACCAGAAATATTGTAAATTTTACCACATATTGGTAGTTTTGACCATACTTCTTTTCTCTGTAATAATATAGTATTTTTCCAGGATTCGGTGAAAGCCGTCAGAAAAGACTTACATTGAATCTGTTCGATAACAAATTTGCAGAGTTCACAACCGTAACTTAATAATTTCGCTTATTAAATAGGCTGATATGATAAATATAATTTGTGCATGTGTCATATTGTGTATGAAGCTGATCGTTAAGCTCTGAAATCATTTAATGAATCGCTTTAATGGTATTTTATAATAGCTTATTAATGTATTTTATACCTAAAAAATTATTGTATAACTGTCATTAAGCTTAGACACCGATTCAATTAAGTTTATCTTAAAATGAAGCGCGATGAGGCAATATCATAGAATCAGATTATAATAAAAGAACAACTCTTTTAGTTTTAAATTCTTATTTTATAAAATAATCAAAATCAAAAACGTAATAATAACAGAACAAAATAAGAAAAATAAATATTAAAGGTAAGTACCTTTAAATTTGGGATACGTACCGCAGGTGGCCTGATCGTTAAGACACGGTTACCAGCAGATCACCGAAGTCAAGCATTACTGGCTGAGGTCAGTGCGCGGGTGGGCGACCACTTTGATCAGTCTGCGTAGGAACCGAGAGCGTGCGGTATTGGTTTTACCGTTTACTGTTTTATCGTAAAGTGCTCGACTTCGCATGCGGGTCGTTGGGCTACCGAAGCGGGGGTGCCATCCCCTCTGCAGTGGAGATTAATTGTGATGGCATGTCTTTGGGGATGTTTTCCAGACCCCATTATGCAGCTCTAGAGAGACGTAAATGAACTACAACTACAACAAAAAATTTGGGATACAAAAATATTTGGACCATGGAAACCCAGAGTTTAGTGAATCATATTCCTGTTCTGGGAGAGGTCGGGATTCGATCCTCTGAGACCCACAAAGGACTTGCGATGTACCTGCTCGTAAAATCTGAGGAATTGAAAGGCATGTGGTCGGTCGGTTGTTAAGGAATATCCTAGATACAGGCATCTGGGGAAAACTCCCTTCCCCTTCAGATCTATGTCTAAATTGAAAAAGTCGCCTCAGGAATGAGGTCTCTTATGCTAAAAATCGAAATTGAGAGAGCATGTCTTCCGACCATCCTCAGATCTCCCCAGATCGTTACCAATAGCCAATTAGGCAGCTCCAGTTCGACGTAAATAAAATACGTACCTACCAACAAGAATATTTTTCAGGAGAACAATTCCGTCATGACTTTTATTTATTTTATGCTGATGACAACCTAAACTGGATCTCCCCTGTATCGACAGCAATGGACAACAAACTACGACACCATCATTACATTTTTATGTGCAGTTAGAGTTTGAAATTAAAAATACTCAAATGAATATGCATAACAATATTTAATATTAATTTAACCTAAAAATAATTTGGGGTAGTTATGGCACACTGTAGCTCCTGATTTCTGTTACTGGAAAAAAATGCAATCGCCTCTCTTAAAATAAAAAAAGCAGTAAAAAGGACATTTTTTTTTTCAAAATTAGAGGAAATAACAAATTTGAAAAAAAGGCAATGAAGATGCCATAATTTTTGTAAAATGACAAGCCATGAGTAACAAATTTCTTAATAGAGATTATTAATAGAGAGCATTGCCACAATATGCTCAAATTTTACGCATATGAGATTGAATCGAATTACATGGTGATCCGTGTGGAATGATATGAAGATCAACAGCATTTCCATCAAAGGAATTCACCGAAAACAGTAATAATATTTCCCAGGAAGCAATGTGTTGAACTTTTATCTTACGGAAGCGGTCTGGGATAGAAAAAACTTTAACACGTTTCAATAACAACGGTATTAAAAAATGGAAAACATGCTCATTTAGCCACTCTTAAAACAAATGGCAACTTTCAATACGTGTATTTTAATAGTACTATTTGTTGACATTTTTCATTCTGAATTGATTTTAGGTGGTGAGTAATTAATTCATTTTGAAACCTTGTTTGCTTTAATATGCGTTATGATATTAATTTTAGAATTTCGCCATTGTTTTTATAAATAAATTATACTTCTCTAATTCTAAATTTCCTTAGCTACTCAAGATTTTTTTTAAGGTTTTTTTTTAATACTTGGTAAAGTCAAACTCTTTTGTACTGGAAAGTTTTAAATTTTTTTTTCACCCACTAACTAAAATTTAGGTGCTAATAATTTTATATTGCGATAACGAATTTGGCCGTTTTTATATTCTATTATAAAGGAGGCCAATGATTTAGCTTAATATATGTTGAATATGATTAACAGATGGGGAACCAGTGTCCATTTTATGTATGTATTTTTTCAGGCGCTGTAATTGCCAAATAATATATGTCTTGGTATTTTTTTAACTATGAAAAATAGTCTAATAGTTACTAAGATATATCTAATAGTTACTAATAGTTATAGATTATCAGAGTTACATTTGTACTAAAATAAAAAACTCAAAAGAAGGAGTTTAAAAAATTTTATTAATTCAAATTCAAAAATTTACTAATAATTGATTTTGTAAATTAAAAAAATTTCAATCAGGAATAACTGTTTCTCTTAGATATAAATAACTGCAAATCTAAATAGAAAAAATTAGTGAATGCTGATATTTTCCAGGAAATGCATGAAAATCAAAGGTCAAATACCACTTATTTATCTCTTACAGTAAAAAATTTCGATATTCTTTACTAAATCAAATAATACACATCGGGGAAGAAGGCTATCTTCCATAGACATAATGTACACCGTTTCTCAAGGCTTCTTACGGTCCCTGTGTATAAAGGAAAAGCAACATTTCACAGCCGCAGCCGTTATTGTAACGGGTTTTCACCTTCATTACCTCCTAACCATAACCTTTCCCTAACCATTACTGGTGGTTTGCTCAGCATTTTTGCACTTTTCATAAACAGTACTTTACTATTAATTACGATATATATTTAATAATACATTTATGTCATCTATGTTGAATAAATCTGCTAACATATTTTGAGATGGAAAGAAAGAATAAATTGGCGGTTGACAGGAGACGGCGTACGCAATCGTACATGCAGAGTTCGTTAGGGAAGGTCTCTCACATTTCTAATTTTCATTTTAAAATGAAAATTAGAAATTTTAAAATAATTCAGCTATTCTATATATTAAAATTCTGGAAACTATACATAGTATTGACCCTTTTAACATAGCACTACACTGCACTATCATAACACTACACTTTAACATAGCACTACACTAGTTACGTTAAGAAATAATCTAATATTAATTATCTAATAATAAGGTATCTTAATTTTTTCACAAAATTAATGCATAAAACTACTGTTAAAAACTGATTAATAATGATGATGACAAATACAAACAAGAAAAAATCTCAAGTCAAAATAAATCTGAGTTTAAACTAAAACTCTTGCAGATTTAACTATATGTATACATATTAAATAAGCTAGTTACATAATTTATTCCTATTTAATAGTTAAAAACTAAAGCTTATGAGAATTAGCAGCAATAATCAGAAAATCTTAAGCAAACAAAGTTTACAATAACTACAAATTTAATCATTAGACATAATTTAATAAACAGACATTAGTATTGATAAATACAATCTAATTATAGATTAAAAATTAATTTCTGAACGTTTTTAAACAATGCATGCCTTTCCATAACTAAAGAAAAAAATTAGATGTAGGTTAAGAATATGTAACAAATTCTAAATAAAATAAGACATTATTATAAACATGAAACAAGAGTTAAAAATAGTACTGACGCTTAAATTTTTATACATCAAAATTAAAGATAACCATTTTGAAACTTTTTTTATAGCATTTAATGCACTTAACTCGTAAAATCTACTGTAAAATCTCGTACTATGAAAACTACATAAATTAGGAATATGTCCCTTAGAAGCGCTATATAAATTTATTTATTTCAATAATAAACTAAAAATCTTGCCGTCTTAAATTCACATAGGAAATGCCATTGAAATGGTTCGTTCGAAAAAATGTTTGGAACGCGTTTGGAAGGAGGCGGGGTGAAATACGTCATCACTGTCCCTGTCTATACAAGCACACATGTCGTACCTCCTGACTGTCACTATGCGCATGCGCTGGGTCTTAGTAGATATGACGCTCTGATAGATATGATTATCATTATTTCTTAATTTTTAATATTCGTGTTCTTTTTTGGTATATCATGTTATACACATGCATACCAATCAAAATAAATTAAATATAATTTAATTTTTTACATAATGCTTCCAACTATATTTAAAAAATACCTTTTATTTGCCTAAAAATAAGATAATAACGGAATGATTTACAGTTTGCAAAATTGAAATTACTGATTATATTGAAACTGTTGATAATATGCATTTAAAAAAAGAAAACAGATATGCATATTCTGTTGCTAAGCATGCCAGTTATTTTAAATAAAAAATTTCTTAAAATATCAATATCTAAGAACATATAAAATTTATCGTTATATTTATTTTAACATCTTAAAATTTTTTTGACTTTGTTTACAAATCTTTTTGTTGCAAAAAACCCCCAATTGTTTTATATTTGATAATATTACTAAGTTGTTAAGGTTAGTTTTCAATACTTTTACAAAAATTTTTTAGTACTTAGCATTAGAGTTGAGGAAACTTACTGAAAGATACTTGCTTTTTTGGTCAACTTATTGGAATTTCTAAAACACCTCAAGACAGCTAAACTTATTTAAGCAATCAACATACTACATGGAGAAAAAAATTCTTCGTAAATTAGCGCACTATATGGTCATGACGTATCTGGTAAAAAAAAAATTATTTTGTTCACGATGACATACCTACAAACTACGTTTTCAGCAAAATTCACTGAAATTAAATGTCTATAAAGTATGGCATGAGAGTCTATGGATCGGGGAGCTTAGATTTTATTTTTTTAACCAGTCATAACTAGGGGAGAAGGAGGACAAGTGTGGACATTTTTCACAAATTAGTCAAAAGAACCTTATTAAATATAATTTGTAACTCATGAAATAATTTTAAACATTAATTTGGATATTTTGCTGCATTCCTGTTTATACCTGAACTTAAAAAGTTGTTTAGTTCTTCCATAATATTTTTTTAAATTTTTGTTTAGGTTTATTCTAGCCCCCCCCCCCCTACAAAGCACTAGGGTATACACAAGCTATGAAGCTAGTGTAGAGAATTTTAATACCTTGTTAAGTAGCCATTTATTGCAAGTCAGAAAGCTATATCAATAGAAAATTAAATTAATTCCAATCTGAACCATATTGGCGGATATATATTGACATATATCAATTAAAATACTAATTTGTAATAGTGTATTTCACTATACTTTGAACAAAAATCGATCCATTTGAAAATCATAATTCAATTTGGTTTATTTATCAAATATTTTGAATTTCTTTTTTTTTTTTTAATTAAAAAATAGAATTGTCAACTTTAAATGTATGTTGAGATACAGAGTCTTGGTCTACCAGTCACTGGTGATGGAAGCGTGGTAACGATTTCTTCTCTTTAGATTTGAGAAATGTTTTTTTTTTTCAAGAGAAATGGAAAATTCATGATTAGAGGAACTTATATCCATTTTTTTTTTCTTAAGAATTTCACATCTCAGCCTCAAAATCAATAAACAACTTCCACTCCTCTACCAACATAATTCACAACAATTAAAACTCTTTCTATTATATAAATACAAGGGCTATTTTTTTTCAAGGTCCAATCGGTCGCTAAGAGGAAATCACAGTTAGAATCAAGAAAATTTCACATGGAACAATTTGATACAACATAAGCTACTTTTCGGCATGATCACCGTTCCGATTCATACATTTGTCGTAGCGTGGTGTCAATTTTCCAATACCTTCATTATAGAAAGCAGCCGCTTGTGTTTTTAGCCAATTCTTTACGCTGGTTTGCAGCTCGTTGTTTGTGGCGAAAGTTTGTCCTCTTAGCCAGCTTTTCTTCAATTTCGTAATGGACCCATGTTTCATCTTCTGTGACAATTTTGTCCAAAATCTTATCTTCATCGTGATGGTAGTGCTGGAGGAAGGTTAATGCGGTGCCCATTCGTTAAGTTTTGTGATGGTCAGACAGCATCTTGGGAACCCATTTCGCGCAGAATTTGCGGTACTCGAGTCTTTCATTCACAATGGTATAGAGAGCTGACCTTGATTTTCGGAATCAATTCACTCAACCTAGAAATTGTGAACCGACGATTTCCGCGAATCGCCTGATCCACGCCCTAAACAAGATCATCGGTTGACACTGACTTCCTTCCCCGGCCGCCTGCATCATGAACATCGGTGCATCCAGCATCAAAGTTCCTGCACCATTTCCGCACATTGCTATCACTCATGAACGCTTCTCCGTACACTTCACTCATTCGTCTATGAATTTCAACTGCATTGCTACCTTCAGCATGCAGAAATTGAATGACTGAACGCAATTTGTTTTTCACATTTGGCGGGAGGCTCTATTTTTCGAAGCATGTTTATGTGCTCCATGCGTACTCAAAAATGACAACCGCTAATCCTCGCTTTCCCCTGGCCAACTACAGAAACAGCACAAGACGTCTGCCCACAGACCTAGCTGATTTTCCCCAGAGTTTTCCTTCAGCGACCAATCGGACCTTGAAAAAAAATAACCCTCGTATATACACATCAGACCAACATTAGAGATATGTTTGTTTACGCCCCCGTCCCCCTAATGTTGAAAATTTTGAAATATGCAGAAATATTAAAATTGATAAAAAAAAATTAAAAAAAAAAAAAAACAGTATCACACATAGCATTCATTTCGGCTTATCCTGTATCTACTAAATTTCGTCATTATAAGGGACTTTTGTTCGCAGAGAGCGAGAAGTGTGAGGATGAATTCCAGTGCCGAGATGGTACCTGCATTCCAAGCATCTGGAGATGCGATTCTCAAGAGGATTGCTTCTTCGGGGACGATGAATGGAATTGTGAATATGACGAACAAATCCATTTCGTGTGCAACAACGGGCAGAGCATTCTGAAGGCATATGTCTGCGACGGACGACCCCACTGCTACGACTTAACGGATGAAGAAAATTGCAGTAACTATAGATTTTATTTTTAAACGATGTAACTTATTTTATCTTATTTTTAAACGATATGAGTTATTTCTCAAGTCTTAAGGATGTTTAACAAAGGATCTTAGGTCATTCGAACTATTTAGCAAGCAATCAGCTACTGTTATAACTGTTATGAGTATGAAACTGTTAGATTACGATTTGTCCAACTAAACTCGGATTATAAATATGGTGCAGCAAGAAAAAAAAAACTAATTTCAGTCAGCCTGCTACTTTTATAACTGTTGTGAGTTGGAAACAGTTAGTTTATGTTTTGACCAAACATACTGATAATATGATGCAAAAAAAAACTATAGTCAGTTAGCAACTTTTAAAACTCTTATGAGTTCCAAACTGTTGGATTTCACTTTGCTGATAATTAATATGCTCTAATGAATTAGTCTTTTCGGATAAATGAATTTCATGTGCAAATTTTTTCCATTCGCTTAAAAGTTCACATGATAAAGCAAAATAAGCAGAAAGTTCACGAGATATAGGGAAACATGCAAAGAGTGCACTTAAAAAGTAATATTAAAAGGCCTAACCTTCCGATCATTATCTAAACTATTAGAACCATGTTATCCAGACTGCGGTTACCTTCCTCCTCCCCTATATATGCGTATATATATATATATATATATATATATATATATATATATATATAGATATATATATATATAGATATATATATATATATATATATATATATATATATATATATATATATATATATATATATATATATATATATATATATATATATATATATATATATATATATATATATATATATATATATATATATATATATGTAATAACAGGGCTCCAACCCTGTTATCAGTGTTGTATTTAGCTTGAAATAATTGCAGTCATAAGCCATCAGACGTTCTAAACAGGTTTATTTAAATATAGGCTGGTATTGCTAACAGTTTACGTCCACACTCCCTATGGGAGGGGAATGGACAAGACTTCTGACAATTCCTGAACAGCTTATCAGGATCAAATCAAGATGAAAAGGACACGCAAAACTATGCGTTCTTACCTTTTATACCAACATAGATTTGAAGTAAAAAGGCACATTCGTACATTCCTTGTAACCTTACGCATTAAGGAAAATCATTTCTGCTTCCTTATATGGTATTGAAAAAGGGAACGATTCTAAAAATAACTCTTCCTTTGAAATATAAATCTATTTATATTTCAATGGTATGTTTTCAGCCTTGAATTCCCAAAATAGAATCTCTCTACGCTTATTCTTTAACAAAGACATTTTATGAAAACGAAAGAGATTTAATTCTTTTATTAATACAAAAGTATTTACTTTGTATTACATATATATATATATATATATATATATATATATATATATATATATATATATATATATATATATATATATATATATATATATATATATATATATATATATATATATATATATATATATATATATATATATATATATATATATATATATATATATATATATAATAAATAAATAAATACAAGAAAACACTAAGAAAGTTAAGAAAAACAATAAGTAACATTTATTGCGCTTAAGCTGCAAGTAAACAGCACTCATTAGATAAGTTCAAAATGAAGAATAAAACAAAGAAAAATTATAGACATATGAAAAAAAGGGGGTGGGAAATAATAAGTAAAAAAAAAAAAAAAAAAAAAAAACAACAAACAATATTTTATTTAAAAAAAAAAAAAAAAAAAAAAAAAAAGTGAAATGTTAATTAAAAAACCGGAAAAAAAGCCGGAAAAAAAAAGATATAATCTTTTCTTCAGCCCACACGATTATATCCGCAAAACAGAGTGCTTTCTGATATTGTATCAATAAAGCCAAAGCAAAATATATTAATACAATAGTGTGAGGAGCACTCAAAAAAATTTTTTTATAAAATAACTACGTAAAAATAGATCATAAAAAGTAAATATAACATGTAAAAACAGATAATAAAATAAAATAAAAAGAAAAAATAAAATAAAAATAAAAAACATAAAAAGGGGGACTATAAAGCGAGTAGCAAAATCATAACAACTTACATGGACAGTTATTTTTCAAGAATGATTTAAAAATGTTTTCGCAGAAAGATTGCCAGATTACAAAATATGAAAACAAAAGCGCAAATTGAGTGTAACAAAAGGGTTCTAAAGTGTCGTTCTTACTGCACTGCTGAAGTGATTTGTTATTCTGAGTTTTGATTTGTTAGTTACCAAGGATGGGCCCGAAATGGATGTGCACAAGGTAATATTATACTGGATAATTTTAAAAATTGATCATAAATAGTTTTAGAAGATAGATGTTTATTTAAGAAAAATATAAAATAGAAAAGAGAAACATAAATTGCCTGCTTTGTAAATAATTTTAGCCGCGGATTTGCACGATATGGATTAGTACATAGAAAAATTATTTAAATTATCAAAGAAAAAATTTTAATAGATAATTTTTAACACGGATTTGCCCGAAATGGATTTGCACATGGAAAAATTAACAAAGAAAAAATTTTAGCAGATAATTTTAACCACGGATTTGCCCGAAATGGATTTGCACATGGAATTGTATAAATTAATAAAGAAATTTTTAGCAAACAATTTATCCACGGATTTGCCCGAAATGGATTTGCACATGGAAAAACTGTATAGATTAACAAGATAACTGTTAGATTAACTTTTTCGATAAGATCAAATTTCACAACATATTTGAAAATTTTAAAGCTTTATTTCCATTAAAAGATTTTAACATTATTAAAAGTTTTAAATATAACAAATCACTTGGTAGAACCATTTTTAACTATAATGATATAAGCAAAAATTTAGGGAGTATTAATATATCCGATTTTGAATGTCACTGTGAGGAGGATAAATATTTTGATTTTGTTGATAAACATCATAAACATATTATCACTGGTAATTTAAATATTATAGAAAACTTGGAACTTAGGAATTTAATGATAAAAGGCACAAAATTTAGACCCATTTACCATATATCAATCAATAAGATTCTAAAATACTTTCTTAATGATCTCAATAGTTTTTGTTTAAAGATATCAAATAGATTCTCTTTACCTTTAGGTATGCTAACAGAATGGAAATGGGAAGTTTATTATTACTTTAAAAACTTTATTTTCAATAATAAGGATAATTTAAATAAGAATAACAATTCAACAAATTTTTCTAATATTGTTCAATCAATTAAGCAACTTCAAAAAAATTTTGTAATTACTCCCATAGACAAAGCTAACAATAATTATGCTATATTCTGTAAAAAATTCTATGCTGAACTTTTAAATACGGAATTAAAAAATAGTAAAAATTTTGAACTTAGTAATTTCAATAATAATATTGCCATTAAAAAAATTTTAGCTTTTTACAAGAGATTAAAAATTAAAATTAGCAATATACAATTTCCTTACTTAATTATCAGTCCTAAATTTCATAAAATTCCAGTAAAATTTAGAACTATCACATGTGGGTCGAATACTTATTTAACTAAACCTGGCACCATTTTCTCTAACTACTTAAATAAGATTATTAACTATATTACTAAAGAAGGTTTCTCTTGGATAATCACTAATAATCAACCGATTTTAGATTTCATTAAACATAATAAAATTAATTCTATTGCGACTTTTGATTTCCAGGATCTTTTCAATAGCATTCCCCTTTCTAAACTAAAAGATGTCCTTTTGAATTATTACCATGATTTTAAAAATATCCTTTGTTGCGATTTTGATTATTGGGAAATTCTGATTAATTTTTGTCTTTTTAGTAATTATCTTTACAATGGAAGGGATATCTTTCTTCAAATTAATGGAATACCACAGGGATCTAATTATTCATCTCTCTTAGCTAACTTATTTTTGCATTATTATGAAAAAAATTTTACTCTGAGTATTAAATTTGTTTTTAGATATATTGATGACTTAATTATCTTTAATTTCCAAGATTTTACTGTTTTATTGAGTGATATATACCCTGAGGAATTAATCTTACTTCGTAATCATGATGATAATATTAATTTCAATTTTTTGGATTTGGGTATTATGAAAGTTGAAAATATCTGCTTTGTTGATTTATACGATAAAAGAAATGATTTTAATTTTAATATTAATAAACTAGTTACTTGGAATTCTAATGTTTCTAGGAGCATCTATTTAAATACCACTTTTAATGAAATGAACAGAATTAAAAGAATGTGTAGTAATATTTATTTATCCAAAATACAAATCGATAAACTCTTTCAAAATCTGATAAAAAACAATGGATACCCAACTAATGTAATAAAATTTTATATAAAATCATTGAATTAATCGTATATTTTGGTGGATATATTTTCTAAAAATTTTTTTTGTTAATTTTTATGATTTTCCCATGTGCAAATCCATTTCAGGCCAAAATTCATTGCCAAAATTATTTACTAAATAATTTCTTTGTTAATTTATGTAATTTTTCCATGTGCAAATCCATTTCGGGCAAATCCGTGGCTATAATTATGTACTAAAAATTTTTCTTTGTTAATCTTTCCATGTGCAAATCCATTTCGGGCAAATCCGTGGTTAGAATTATTTACTAAAAATTCCTTTACTAAATAATTTCCCTTGTTAATTTATACAGTTTTTCCATGTGCAAATCCATTTCGGGCAAATCCGTGGATAAATTGTTTGCTAAAAATTTCTTTATTAATTTATACAATTCCATGTGCAAATCCATTTCGGGCAAATCCGTGGTTAAAATTATCTGCTAAAATTTTTTCTTTGTTAATTTTTCCATGTGCAAATCCATTTCGGGCAAATCCGTGTTAAAAATTATCTATTAAAATTTTTTCTTTGATAATTTAAATAATTTTTCTATGTACTAATCCATATCGTGCAAATCCGCGGCTAAAATTATTTACAAAGCAGGCAATTTATGTTTCTCTTTTCTATTTTATATTTTTCTTAAATAAACATCTATCTTCTAAAACTATTTATGATCAATTTTTAAAATTATCCAGTATAATATTACCTTGTGCACATCCATTTCGGGCCCATCCTTGGTAACTAACAAATCAAAACTCAGAATAACAAATCACTTCAGCAGTGCAGTAAGAACGACACTTTAGAACCCTTTTGTTACACTCAATTTGCGCTTTTGTTTTCATATTTTGTAATCTGGCAATCTTTCTGCGAAAACATTTTTAAATCATTCTTGAAAAATAACTGTCCATGTAAGTTGTTATGATTTTGCTACTCGCTTTATAGTCCCCCTTTTTATGTTTTTTATTTTTATTTTATTTTTTCTTTTTATTTTATTTTATTATCTGTTTTTACATGTTATATTTACTTTTTATGATCTATTTTTACGTAGTTATTTTATAAAAAAATTTTTTTGAGTGCTCCTCACACTATTGTATTAATATATTTTGCTTTGGCTTTATTGATACAATATCAGAAAGCACTCTGTTTTGCGGATATAATCGTGTGGGCTGAAGAAAAGATTATATCTTTTTTTTTTTTCCGGCTTTTTTAATTAACATTTCACTTTTTTTTTTTTTTTTTTTTTTTTTAAATAAAATATTGTTTGTTGTTTTTTTTTTTTTTTTTTTTTACTTATTATTTCCCACCCCCTTTTTTTCATATGTCTATAATTTTTCTTTGTTTTATTCTTCATTTTGAACTTATATATATATATATATATATATATATATATATATATATATATATATATATATATATATATATATATATATATATATATATATATATATATATATATATATATATATATATATAAACACAAATTATAAAAACAAAAACTATTAATGGGAAAAACCAAAAGTCTTTCTCAAGACGCGTCTTTTGGTATAATTTAATGCAATATTTCTGAGCAAAGAACAATTATCCAAATATGAAAATCATTCTTTATATGCGTCGATATCGAACCAAACCCCGTCACCGTATTTCGTATGGTATTTTCATGTGCGGTTAACCATGACCTTCCTAAACAAATTCCAATGGTACGACACGGCTTGTTATTTTGATTATCTGAGCTTCATAAATTTTCGCCTAATTTTACTGTAGTATACTTAAGTGAAACAAAAATTTTTTTATTTTGGCCAACCCTTATAGAGCCGTCAGTAAGAGCAGAGGATTGGTTTTATTTTAAGTTTGATTAGCAGCCTTTGATGCTTATTGAAAAACAAAAATGTTCTGACCGCAAGGATGAATGAAGAACTGATATTTGATGCTTTTGCTTTTCTCTATTTCAGTAATAATAGTTGTTTTTTAATGGTTTGTGTCACATTAATATCATACGACATTTTGATTTTTGAATGTTATTTTGCTCAAGTATATACACTTAAAAATATATACTGTTAGAGACTATCATGCACATTATGTCCGCGTAACTCATTACAATAATTTAAAGCTACTTTTCGAAGGTTCTTTCGCGTGAAATTGTGCTTTTTTGCGAATAATATGCCATTTTTATAAATGATGTGAGTTCTCAACAGTTACTCATAACTTTTAGATCAAGTTCAGCCTATCTTTAGCCAGCGCCTTCGATATTTATTCTGAACAAGGCACAAAACGTCTATATAGAGAAAAGTCACAGCTGTAAGAAAATTAAAAGCGTTCATGGTCCAGTTTTTTAATCTTTTTAAAAATCTTTTCTAATGCTGCATTATCTGGGCTCATAAAAATTTGCAAAAAATGGAAATAATTCATTAATTTTGTTGATTTTTATTTGAGGGGGAAAATATCGCCAAATTTTCGATTTTTAAAACAGAACAACTTTGAAAGTATATTAATTGCTTGTCTGTGCTAAAGCTCAGATAATTCTTTATAGCAAGATGGCATATACAGAGTAAAATTATAGCCAATGGCGGATAAAGCGGGCGAAGGTCACAGGGGTCATAACCCCCCCCCCAAAAAAAAAAGTTAGAAAAAAATAAAAATGATAATTTTTTCAATAATTTGCAAAAGAAATTAACTATTTCAAAAATTATTTAAGGGGGCATATACACCGATGTAGGTTGGAAAAGTCAATTTTTTCCTCATCTAATTATGTTCTTCACTGTTTCAAGACTTGTAAGCAGGACTTGAAGTGCCCAACGATCTTTCCAAGGTTATTAATGCCTGTGACATCGATTTGTACTCATCAATCAAATGTTGTTGAGAATTTTAATAACTCTACCAGTTAGTGCAGCAAAAGCAGAACGTTCCTTTTCAACTCTTCGACGTCTCTAAACTTGGCTTAGAGCAACTCAAAATCAAGAACGATTAAATGGATTCGCATTATTAAACATTCATCGAGAAATTGATTTGGATGTTGAAAAAATCATTGACAGATTTGCCAAAGTTTCTAAGAAACTCATTACATTTATTATTTAAAGACTTTGAATACTTTTTATGTATTGAATATTATTTATGTTTTGTTCTATTGTTCATTATGAAAAGAATAAATGAGAAGACTAGCATTAAAAACCCCAGCTTTTTTCTTTCAAAAAAATTACGTAAAAATTCTTTTTTTATAAAAAAAAAAAAAATAATTGTGGGGAGGGGGAATTAGAGTCTATGACCCTTCCCAGGAAAAATTTCTGGAACCGTCCCTGATCATAGCTTTGCTATAATTGAGAGACATTTTAAACCGTGGCTTTTTTTATTTTCCTTGGCAGAAGAACTTATTATTTATATTTCAGCTAGTAGCAACTGCGTTGGATTCTACTGTCCTGAAGGATCGTGCTTTCCTTTAACTTACGAGTGTGATGAGGAGATGGATTGTGAGGATGGTCGTGATGAGCACAATTGCACAATGTCGTGTGATGGATTTAAATGCTCTGATAACATCAACTGTATAGCGAATGACAACATTTGTGATGGAAATGACGATTGTCCTGATGGCTCCGACGAGATGGATTGTGGTCAGTAAATTTTTAATCACAGAGCAAACGCATACGAATGTATTATTTCCAATGCATAGTGTGAAAACAAAACATAATCCCCAACTAACTTTTGATCTAACAATCGCTTTTTCATAATTCAAAAAAAAAGACTTATCAAAGAAATTTTCTTTAATTAGTGTTAAATATAAAGTATTTGGTGATGTACTGCAATACATGAATACACTTTCTATGAATATACGTAGATTTATTCATAAGTTTGTTTATTTTATTTTAAATTTTTTTTGTTGTCATTTTTAACTTTGCTGTTTTCAAATTGGGCGGTCGTGCGAAACACGTGTTTTGCATAAAAGAGTACTCTTTAATTTCATTCAAAGATTGGAGGAAAAAAATCGTTGTTTTTAAGAAAAAATAATAAATTTTCCTTTTGTTTATTTAAAACACTTCTTATAAACATTCTTAATAAAAACCCTGAATTACTATTGTTTAGTGTACTTTTTCCTATATATTTTTAATTGAGTCAGAACGAAGCTCCCTTGTAAACCACATTTCTTTTAAAAATGTAAAAATAAATAATTCATTGGGCGCTTTGAGATTTTTAACATAATTGGCAGTCTAAATAACATCAAAGCGATTTTTGTATTTTACTCTGCAGGAATCCAAAAATCGAAAGAAAACAGGAATGAAGCAAGAAAAATTATTATTTTTTAATTATATTTATTTAATTAACTTTTATGTGTCCCATCACGGGTTCAAATATATAAAAAAGTAATAATAAATTTAAATAATAATAAGGAGAAAAAGAAATAAATAAATAAACAACTGAATTTGCTTAATTTTATTAAGAAAAATTCCATCTCGAAAATCCAAGTAGGAAATTGAATAAAAATTTCGGGGCTTACGTACTTGTCATAGAAAATATACAGAGTGTGTTAAATGCTAAAAACAAAATAATTACGCTACGAAAGGATTTTTTTTTAATTTTAGAGCAGAAATATGTTTTTATTCATAGAGAGACAAAATAAAAACAGTGTTAAATGGAGAATTTATTACAAAAAAATATATCTAAAAAAAATTTATGAAATATTTTTCACTTATAATTGCTGTGTTAGGATAAAAGTGGCTATTCATATTCCTGGAAGAAATGGCCATTTTATTCTTCAGTTATCAAAATAATACCCCCCCCCCCTGGATTATTCTCTTTAATTTGGTTAATATTGCAACCGATTATAAAAGGACAATTTCATAATAAGTGAAGAATAACAAAGTGAAAATATTTCCCAACTTTTGTTCTTTTTATTTTTCCTTCTAGTTTTTTTCGTTAATAAGTTTTTCTTTGCATGAAAAAAAAATCTTTTTTATTTAAAATAAAAAAATTCTTTTTGCAGTATTGTTATTCTGTATTTAACATTTAACAGTTAGTATCTTTTCCTTGAAAAGCACATAACAGGAAAGTTATTTCACTTAAGCAAAGAAATTTTTGTTCAATTTTCCTCAGTGGTTCTCGAGAAAAAAAATTTTATAATAAATAAGAGCGAAAAGATTCAATTGCTTACGAATAACTGAGCATTTTTTTTTTACGAAACCAATGACTAAACATTGTTTTATAAAAATTTTTTAATTTTCTATATTTCTAGTTACAGATGAGAAATTTTTGAATCAGACGTCAGATTTATGTAACTGTTCAATAAATAACATTTTCGATAGGTTGAAAATCGTAAACAATGGGGACATTTCAGTAGACTTAATATGTAAATTGATGAAAAGCTTCGTTCGCTTCAAATACATATAAATAGGAAATAACAGTCGATATGCTTCAAGCTCTATTAAAATAATCTCCCATTTTCAAGACTTGGCAAACTTGAATGAAAAGAAACAAAAATGATTTTAAATATAAAATGTAAAATTGCCAATTAAAATTTAAAGAAAGGTGAAGAACAAAACTAGAGAAACCACATTTTTTTCTCTTTGGGCTACTGGAATTTTTCTAATTTTGTTCCCTGCAATTTTGTTTTCCTTTTTTTTCATATGTTTTCTTTTTATTCACGTCTGTAAAGTCTTGAAAATGGACGCCTATTTTTGGAGCGCTTGAAGCATGTCGACTGTTATTTCCTATTCATATATTTTTGAAGCAAATGAAGTTTTTGATCAGGTAATATCTTACCTCTTAAGTTTCTTGGGATCATTTAAGTCATTTTTTCTAAGTATTCAAAAGAAAAAAATTAATTGAAGCTTCAACTGTGGATAATGTTTTCGCCATTAAAAATAATAAAAATACTGTATGGAAAAAAAAACTTTGTAAGATATTTTAATAGTTTAGAAAAAAGGAAACGAAAAAGAAATGAAAAAAAAAAAAAAAAAACAGTTGGACAGACTTTAAAAAAAAAAATAGCATAATATTTTAATAATAGAAATAAAAGAACATACAATAATTACTGCATTTTTTATCTAAAAAAAAATTGATTAAATTTTAAAATTAGTAAAACAAGTGTTTTAAACGTAACAATCCTGTTTCATTCAAATATATTTTTCTTTTGTATCAAGTTCTGTATCATTTTACAGATGGATTAAGAGAGTATCAAGCCAACTCTGAGAATGTGAAGAATGAAAAGAAACGGCGCATGAAAGAGGAAATTTACAGAAAAATCCATTCCAGATCATCTCCAAACTTGTTTGTTTCTTATGGATGATAATAAAAATAATTTTAGAAAAAATGATTGACGGATTGAGTTAATAAGATATAAAAATTTGAATGCATTATCATTCCGAAATATTCTGCGCAGAAAGTTAATTAGGAAGATAAAATATAAAATTCAATAAATAATTATGTTACAATATTAATTGGATACTTGAACTTCAAGAAGAAGATCACGGATCATGTGATCTATGACGTCATTGCTATCTGATCATTTATAAGCGAAATGGCGTGTTAAAGTTGAGCTAAGCTTCACCACATAAGTTAGAACGCTACTTAACTTGAAGCTAATTAATACAGCGCCGTATCTCACATCGAATTTGTTTAAATATTACTATTTCTCGTCCATGTCTTTTATATAACTTAAATATATTATTTGTTTATGCATTTTACGATACATTTTTGATTTGTGTACCTGGAAACTTTGATGCATAATTAGTCTGTTTACGTCTTACATGGCTTCATTTTTTTTTTGAAACCATCATATACAGTGTAACTTTTTTTACGTTATTTCACTTAAGCTTAGCGTAGAGCCAATTTGGGATATTTTTAGGATTCGAAGCATTCAAATATTTTTTATAATGTATTATATTTTTGAAATATATTATATTTCATTTTCCATAGTTATGGCATGTACAAAACTAACAATCAAATCATTAGCGTTTGATGCAATCGATTTATGCTGCTTGAATTAAAATCTGGAGACTAAAATAATCTATCGTCACTTCTAATTACATCCTCTTCTTCATCAGCACTACAGCCCAATGCAGGCCAAGACTCTCTCAGCCTGCTTCTTCCAGGTAGAAGGATTTAATGCTAGGTTTCTCCGATGCTAGGTTTCACTCTTTCCAAATCGCCAACACATACTAAACCCTGAATCTCACATTAATGAGACTGGATTATTTCACTTCTTTTGCAGGTGGGAAGGTAAAATAAGTCATTAGTGGGCAGGTAAAATAAGTCATTTTTTGCATCTACGCTGGCCACTATAAAAAAGTTTCTATCAGCTAAAACAAAAATTTCTTTGGGGATTTTATTTAGAAAACTTTTAACTATATTTTGAATTATTATCTTAAAAGCAAGTGCATATACTACAAAGTTTAGGGATCAATGTAATTAAAAAACAAATTTTTTAAAATTTGCGCTCTTGTTTTTACGAAAAAATATGCATAAAAAATGAAATTCGACTTTTTTCTCTTAGTCTGTAGTACAAAACACATGTGCTCTATTCATTAACACGAATGAAAATTCTAGACAATTATTTTAAAAACAACATGAGATATCCTTTTTACGGTGGTGTAAATTATGAGAAACTCTAATTTTGAGATAAACACATTTAAAGATTTAAAATCAATACATTAACATGGCGCATTTAGTTTGATGAATGTTTTAGTTTAGTCTATCCACTGTTATGATCTTGCACAAAAACTGCTATGACTTTGTAAATAATTAGAGTACAAACAAAAGTAAAGTATTTTTAAAAAAATCTAAGAGTACAAGTATTCTAAATTTACAGCAAACTCAATTTATAAAACTTTGATCAAAATCTTGTTTTCGCACTAGTTTACTAGTTCTTATTGTAACCTTAAAACAATAGTCATAATATATTTTTTTTAAACTTACTCTATTTCTCAAAACTATTTTCATTTGATAGATTATACTTCTGTTTCTCGATTAATCATTAATTATTTTTAAGAAAAATAATCATAATTTATGTTTTAAAACTTAATCTCTGAAACTTAATCTAATTATGAATAATTGTAAAAAATATATTTAGCAATAAGTTAAGTAAGTTAAGTTTATTAAAAAGACCTGGAAATATTTAGTTACATAAAAGGTCAAAGGAATTTTATAGGGATCATGTGTTGACATATATATATATATATATATATATATATATATATATATATATATATATATATATATATATATATATATATATATACACACACTAGGGGAGAGTGGGGTCAATTGTAACATTTTTTACTTAACCATTTTTAACTAACAAAAAATCCAATATATTATTAGTATTAATTGACAGACGAGTAAAGTAGACTATCCTCTACTAGAGAAAAATAAATACCTGATTTTAAATATTATTATATTAGTTATTACCAATTTTTGACAGTCGTGCACTTGTTACAATTGTCCCCACTTACGGGGTCAATTGTAACAGTTCATAAATTCAACTAAAACATAGTTAATTAAACATATTATCATAGTTGTGATATATTTTTTTATTGATCAAAATAGTAGTGATATTTTAGGAGTAAAAATAATAATGAGCAGAAACCTAAAGGGTTAAACTTTTAACTTTAAGGGGTTAAAAATTTTAATTTATGCTGTGAAAGGTGACAAATAAAATAATGCACATGCAACATAATATAAATGATATAGGAAACTATTGGTGGTTCTTAAAGAGTTAAGTAATGGTTTGTAAACATAAGATTATTTATTTTCAGCTGTTACAATCGTCCCTTTACTTATTGTTACAATTGTCCCCAAGACGCCATTTCAGCTTCATTTGTAAAAATCAATGCTAGTTAATTAGCAAAACTAATCTTTTTTTATTGAAAGGTTAATTAAGGTGTCCACTTACATATTCGGTTACTAATTTTTATTTGTTTAAACAAAATTACTTTGTTACAATATAATATTCTAATACCAAAAAAAGTACTTGCGTGGCGTGAAAATATCTTTTGTGATGTAACTCTTTCAAAAGTACATAAAAATGGTTGCCATCAGGGGTGTACATGTAGATTTTTTAAATACACCTTGTGCGCCACCTAGGAACCAAATCTGGAACCCAACACTCGAAATTTTTGCTCTGTTACAATCGTACCCTGTTACAATTGACCCCACTCTCCCCTACTCTCCAATAAGACACTTTCTGTTTTTGAATATTTTTTAAAAAATTTCACATGAATTGCAAAAAGGATTCTTTTATAACTTTAGAGATGTTTAGTTCATGCGAGTTTTCATACTTAACGATGCGATTTATGGCTTTCAGAGGTTTGAGAGACCAACAATGCGATTTATGGCTTTCAGAGGTTTGAGAGACCAACAATAAATTACGAAAGAAAACAAGTATTTCTGGACACTCGCAATGTCCGAAAATTAAGCAATAAGCTTGTAACTTATATCGATTACTGAAATTGTTATTTTTAACTGTATGAAATTTCGTAAATTTAAAGTAAATTTTTATAGAGTTATGGACATTTTTATAAAAAACAAATTTTTTTTTGCCTTATGATCTTTTTTTTTCTTTTTTTTTTGGCTATATCTTTATAAATATTTAAAGGAATTAGACATAAGGTTTTGAGCAATTTAAAATTAACTGCGAAATTATTAAGTTAAAATTTTTAAAAAATTCGCTAAAAACTGCCCTAGATATAAGTATTTGGTGTTAGTTATTTTATATTGTGCATGGGCAGAGAAATTTTCTTTTGAAAACTTTTCATTTTTCATTTCGAAATTTTTTTTCTTCTTATGAAAAACTTATCATAATTTTGTAGTGAATCGTATTTGGCAACTAATGAAAAAAGTTAGATGTGAATATCCTAAAAATTTAAAAAATCTGAATAATAATAAGTATATAAGTTCGCAGTATATAATTTTCTATTGTAGACAAACTTATTTGAAGTCATCTCCTTAAACCATTAAGATTGAATGCTAGTAAGTGAAAATCCGATGATTAGATCAAAAGTTATTCATGGAGTTTCATTAATTATTTTGCCCACTGCACGTAGGTACATGTAATGTGTTTATAAATGTATGTACTTGTAATATATGTGCATATTTACATTCGATGTATGTGAGTACAATGAGCAAATAAAATGACCCATCTTGAATAACTTTTGATCTAATGATCGTATCTTCACGTACAGTACAGAACCCGTTATCCGGAATTCAGAAAACCAAAAAACCGGAACAAAATTCGATAAATTTCCCCCCATTTTTAAAATTTTTTTTTTATTTTCCTCATAAGATTTTAGGATTTTTCTTTCTTTCTTGAAAGATGTTTACCTTACCATCATTTTGGAAATAATCATTCGTGTATTACTTCATCGTTTTTTCCTCTTTTTAAGATTATTTCCAATTTTTTTTTCCAGTTGGGTTTAACAATAAAAAAACGGCTTTTTGTAGCGATTCAGAAAACCGGAAAAATCAGTTATCCGGAATAACGATGGTCCCGATCGTTCCGGATAATCGGTTCCCTACTGTACTAGTATTACTTAATCTTAATGGTTCGATTATATATAAAATTACATTCCTGAAATTGATGAAAAAATTTGTATACCTTTCATTTAAAATTTTTGCAGCAATTATTAAATAAAAATATATATAAAAGAAACAATAAATAGTTGTTCGAAATATTTTTTTTTGTGTGAAGATATCTTTCGATAATCGAATTTAAAAATGCGTGCAAAAAGTTTTCAATTTGCTTAAAAAAATTCCATTAAAAATTTAAAAAATCCTGACCAAACTATTAGGACCATATTTTCCAGATTGCGACTACCCCTAAATTTTGGGGGTGAGGATTCCTAATCGGCCAAAAAAACATAAGAAGAGAAAGTACATCTTTTGTCTGTAATTTCGTAGCTTAAAATATTATCTGAACTAATTAAGTAGCATATTATAGGTTACCGCTGAAACCATTAAGATTGGGGAGAGAAGATAGGATCATGAGATCAAAAATTATTCAGGGTATTTTTAATTATTTTGTGTATATATGTGCAAATATGGCATACATTGCATTGTGTTTTCATTGTATGTACAGTAGAGATGAGCTAGGCTCCGAATGCACGAGTCCGAGCCAGCGTCTGGCGTGGACTCGTTTATTGAAAGAAGGTTTCAGGCTCGGACAGGTTCAGATTCCTGATAAAATTTTCATAAAAGTTTTTATTACTAAACAAATTTTGATTCAGAAATATTATGAAAAAAATTTTGATTCAGTTATTTAGCATAAAAAATTTAAAATTTATAAGTTATTAAAATTAGCAGCTATCTATTGTTATGTGATTTTGCTTTGTGAGGCTAGTGCTCATGTCAAATTACTTTTCTTTAGCTTGTAATATGGATCTTTACTTAATTTTTGTTTTAGTCATCTTACAGTTTCAGTTGGTTTAGTTTTTCTCTTCACTTTTTGCTTCGCAGGTTAGCGATATAAAAAGTTTTAATTTATTATTTACATTGTGCTTAGACATCAAAAACCAAGTGACGAGACCTCATAATCCTTTATCCGACACCTTTATCGTAGACTTTTAGACTCTTATATCTGATGTATATCTCGGGATCGGGAGGATTTGGGCTCCAAGTTATCCTTTGTATCTCGGGTTCAAGTGGGTTTGAATTAAAGGTCTTTGGACTCCATAAGCGAGCTCAAGCTCATATCTAATGTACAATGCGCAAAATAAAAAACGGACCACCCAGAATAACTTTTGATCAAATAATCGAGTCTTCACGTTCTAAACCTGAATCCTAATGGTTCAAATGGTATAACCTCAAATATGCTCATTAATTCGTGCAGACGATATTTTAAGTTACAAAATCAGACACAAAAACTTACTTTCTCTGAACATACCTTTTTTTCGGCAGATTTAGATTTTTTATCATCAAAGTATATAAAGGGCAGCCGCCGTCTGGGATATATGATTCTGATTAGAATGATATATCCTAACCATTCTGATTAGAATCATATATCTTAACTATTAATATATAACTTAGTATATACAGTTAGAGAGCGGTCAAAAGTTTGGTTGCTAATTTTACACTTTGCGTATTTTGCCATATCTCGAAAACTTTTAAGTGAATTGAAAAAATTTTTGCACACAATTATAAAATTCGTCTATCTAAAGATAATTCTGTGCAAAATTTTACTTTTAGTAAATTTTTACTATTTTTATCTGTTTAATAAAAGTCGAAGAATTGTGATGGCATGTCTTCGGATCATCCTCAGGGATGTTTCCCAGACCGTCGCCAATAGCCCATTGTGCAGCTCTAGTGCGACGTAAATGAACAACAACAACATTGGCGATCGAAATGGGCTGCAGGTGGCGTAGAGCAGAACTCTTTTCCTATGGCAACACTTCACATGCTTTCCCCATTAGCGTGTGGAAAGTCATAGAGGAAGGAAGTACGTTAGTTTCTCTCTTGATTTTCATATAGATTAAAATCTTTTAACTTGAAAAACTATATGGAACTGAGAACTACATTAAACATAGTTCTGAAGAAAAGTATCACGGAAATTTTAGAAAATATTTTTATTAAGTAAAAAGGAAAAATATTAAGAAAAGGGAAAATATCGTAGTACATTCCTATATAACTGAAAAGAGGAGGAGAGGGAAGGGAGAAGGGCTAAAGGCATGAAACCGGTCTCTCCCCAGATGGCGTATTCGAGTGTTGCGATCGCGAATAATAAAAGTCGAAAAAAATGTTGAATTATTAGGTATGCAATTTCTTACATCATTTTAAAGAATGTAATTTTGCATGGCAAAATGAGAAATTTGAGAGAAATCGGTGGAATAGTTCTTGAGTAATTAAATTTTAAAAATGTGATTTTTTAAATTTTTTTTTTTAATATTGCACTAAAATTGTGACTTTCGTCGAAAGGTGATTGGTGAAATATATTTTCTCGCGAAAACTCACCAATCAGATTCCTTTTTTCTCTGAAAAACGATCGTAAATGCGTAAATCTTATGCAGCGAGAACGACGCTTGACCAAACTTCTCATCTGATTGGTGCAATTTCCTATCGCAAGATCGAGTGTGATCAAGTCTTGAAATGAAGAATAACTAATAAGTTTCACTATAACTGTCTTTGTATAGTTCCATATAAACAAAACAAATGGAGGTCAGAAATAAAACCGGTAGATTTTGTACTACATTAAACTCTATTCCTGGAAACATACAGTTATAAAATTTTCTGCATCTTTTCCTGATAAAATTAATGTGAATTCATAACTGCATTAATTTAAAATGAGTCTCAAAAACAGTCTTATTGTACTTTGGGTGTACATAATGTATGTTTTAGGCATTTGGTTCTTTTTATCAGGGTTTCTACTGAAAAGAATAGTTATTCATCAACATAGCAAACTTCCTACCAATTTAGGAGTTGACATCAACTGCAAGAATCTCACTTCATTAAGGGCAGTTGCGTCAGCATCTGAGAAATCAATGATTTACAACGAAACTCATCTGCAACGATTCAATAAAACCGTGATTCTTGTCATCGATGCTCTGCGATATGACTTTGCTTTTCGTGAATCTGGTTCTATGCATAATGAATTTTACTCTGACAAAATGCCAATTTTTAAAAAACTCCTTCAGAATGAAAAAGGTCATGCTATGATTTTCCGAACCATGGCAGACCCTCCCACAACAACTCTGCAAAGGTTGGCAGGTTTGACGACAGGAAGCCTCCCTACATTTGTTGACATTTGTTTTAATTTTGCTAGTTCTGAAATAAAAGAGGACAACCTCATTAGCCAGATGAAGGCTCATGGAAAGAAAATAACATTCATGGGTGATGATACATGGGAAAATATTTTTCCCAATCATTTTGACGTCTCTCACCCATATCCATCCTTTAATGTTAAGGTATGATTCACCCATATGCTTTGTTTAGTGTCTTGGGAAAGTTGTGGGTACCTGCGCCAATATAATTACCATGTGCGAGCAGTATCACATGAGAATCTAATTTTAAAGAAGAAATGTATTTTATTAATAGTTCTGTTTCATTTAACATATCTTACCCATAAAAAGCAAGATCAACTGTCATTGCGTGGTGACTACATAAAATAAGGTAGCCACATAAAAAAATTTCTGACTTACGTCCCTGACTCACCACTGTCTCTTTTTGTCATTTGACGTACATCCTTAATTGCACCCACATAATGTATATAAATACGTGTACCATTGTAACTAGCCTTAATTCTCCCTTCTCCCATTACTTATCAAATCAACTAACAAAGTCAAACTTTAAGAACAAAATAAATGCAAACCAAAATTTCTGTTTCTTTGGAGAACTTTTCTGTCATTCCTGCCATTATTCTATATATAATTTATTTTTATGAGGATAGTGATCTGTGTACAGATCTTGAAATACCTTAATTTGTAATAAATATGTATTGAATAGGGTATTATAAATATGTTTTTCTTTTTTATAGTAGTTCATTAGGTATTAAAATGAGTATAGCAATTTTAAATTGTTAAAACGAAAATATTCCTTTTTAGAATGAATTAACATCATGTGCTTATATTTGTTTTATTATGAAATTATACAATGCTTTTAGTTAGTTATAAAAATATTAATTTTAATTAAATATTTTTTATAATAATTTAGAAACAAAAGTATTATTAAGGTATATACAAAAAGTGGCCTATGGAAAGAAAAAAGTAGCCACAAGTAAAATTTTGTTTCTAGCCACTAGTGGTCACCAGATAAATTTCTGAATTTTGCCCTTTACTTACCTACATCCTTCATTTATGTTCAGTGTTTTCACTACAGCGCGAGAACGCGAGAATCACGCGTATTTTTTTCTTTCCTCGCAATAAAAAATTATTACCGCTAGAAATTTGCGCATTCTATAAATCAATTTCAAAATTCGCCAATTTCTCGCATTTCGGAAAAAGTTTCGAATTACGCCATTTAGAATAAAATCCGTTTCATTTTTTTACCTGGATCTTACATTATTTTCAACATCTGCCCCATTATCTAGCCTTCCTATTTACCAGTATTGTTCAGAAACTTTTTGAACAACAGAACACAACCACGGAACCCCTTTCAGAACACATTTCTCTGCAACCACGTGTTTACCATAGGTAAGGTTTCTTCATGTAAGACGTTCAAATTTTTTATGCACTTATGTAAGATGGACAAATACCTTGTAAAGAAAAAATCTTCTATGATGATGCACCAAAAATATTCAATGCTTTAAAAAATTGAAGACGTTAAAATGTATTATAATTAAAAAAATGATTTTTTTTCAAGAGTTTTTGTGTTTTTTTAGTTTTTAGAAATCTCACTTAACTTTTTGAAATCTCACCCTGTTTTTGAGAAAGGGTGAGAAATTCTCACCCATTTTTTTTTTATGATGAAAACACTGTATGTTGGAGCTTCTTTTTATTATTAACATCTCTTAACTGTATCCTTAATTTTATATCTATTCTGGTATTGTGCACAGTTTCTGAAAAATATATAAAGCTTATTTTTCTCTAATATTTAGAATTTTAAAAGCCTTAATAATGTTCTTATTTTTTAAATTTTACCAATGAATTATTATCCATTATTGTAAATGCCTATGAATATTGAGGATAAAAATATTTTTTTATTTTCTATTGAATTAGACCAACTAGAATTGAAAACTGAAGTATCAAAAATTTAATACAGTTAACCCACTTAACTTAATACCATTTGATTGCAGCCAAATCTATTCAATTTTAAGCGTGTTATTCTATTAAAAGGGGAATGCATTACTCAATCTTAAATTCTAAATTCTTGAGAAATTTTACTGTTCTAATGGTATTTAATGCATAGCATGGTGTTTTAATTAAATGAACTCAGTTTTATGATTAATAAACAGCCATATTTAAAACTGTATGTTAGTATCATAAAATGTGATTTAAAGTTACATAAAATTTATTCAATGTTAATGTTAAGTATATCCTAGGTACTAAATTTTTTTTATTCCTTCCAAAAGAAAAATCTATAATTGAAGACTGTTTTTATACCTGTTTAATTCTTCAATTTATCAAAATTATATTTTCCCTCTCAGTTTCTACTAAGACTATCTTAACTTGCGTATTTTTTATCAAATATGTTCAGATAGTTTTTATATTCATTATTTATTTATTTTAAATCCTCGAAACTTAGGATATTCGAAGTTGACTTGCTATTTCAGTTTGGGGTTTATTGTTTCCAAGATTGATTGTTTTTTTTCTCCAATTAATTCAAATCACTCCTTTTTGTGCTCAACTTGCAACCAACTCAGAGTTATTCACTGTAGTAAGCAATGATTATTCTATTTAAGAGAACAACACACCGCCCACTAGAACTTTTTCTCATTCAAGCTAATAGCGCTCGAGGAGACCACGAGTCTTGACCTTTAAGAAAGTCACTCTGTACTTTTTATACGTTCTATGTGAAGTAACGTTCTATGTATGAGTGTAGTATATTATGTTTTATGTGTGAGTGGAGTAAGTCAAAGAGAATTAAAATCCCTCGTTCGTTTACTTCAGTGTATAACTGCCAGCAAAATTTAATTCTTCAACTATATCCCTAACACCTGCTTAGAGCATTAATTGAACAAGAAGTCCCTATTGAAGTGATCACCTATTATTTTCTTTTCTGAAAGATGGAAAATCTATTCTATCTGGTAAAACATTTCTTAAAAAGAAAATTTTTCTTTTATTTCAGTACCTCTTCTTTATGCAATTAAGCGAGAACTGGAGAAAACAGATATCCCTTTAAACGTGAAAGTTTGATATTAGTTACATATTAAAGGATTCGGTTCCATTAACTTTTATTCCTATAAGCAGGTTATTCGATTATCCGATATGCATTTAAGTGGAGACAATTGTACTATTAATTTTAAAAAAAATAATTAATTTGGGTAATAATAAAGTTTTTTTATGTTTAAAGTTATCAGGGGTCTGTCTAGGTTTTTCTGAAATGTACCTATTTTGTGAAAATTTAGAAATAATTTGTGAAAAATTAAAAAATCAACACAAAGTATGGATTTATCGTTTCTTAAGGGACAAAATTTTTTTTTTTTAAGAAAAAGTATTTTGTTAAACTACCGTTTATCCTAAAGTTGAATTTGTGAAGGTACCCCTAAACGGTAGTAAATTCGGCCTGGATAGACCCCTGGTTATGTATTATTTTGTTCACTAAAAGTTCATTTTTTTCTTGTAGCAGACCTTATTTCATCAATCAAAGTCCAAATTTAGGATCACAGATAGATCTAACTCTCTAACCAATTCTTTTTCTTTTAATTTCATGCTTATTGAAAAAAAAATTGGAATTATCAGCATATACCATACTGTTTCATCGTACATAATGTTATAGTCAAATATTTCCTCTGATGTCTCTTTTTAAACTTTTTAATTATCCATGTGAAAATCTGGGAGTGAACTGGAGACAGTATGTATAAGAATGGCATACCCTCACTTATAGTTTGATAAAATCCCATTTATTCATCAATTTTACCATTTATTATCAATCGTAATATCTTTTAAAGTTTATTTCTTTGATTTTTTTTACAATATAAATTATTTTATTTAAAGTTTCTCAAAAAGTAAAAGCTCTGTGTTTGTGTATTTCTTACTCATGATAATATATTAGGCATAAAATACCAGACTCACTCCCTCTCCCCAAGAATCCATCACTCTTTTTCTATCCAATATCTTAAAATTAAATAAAAATAAATAATAGGTATCTTATATTTATTTTAGTGTGTATATTTTTTGTAATAACTGTTTTTTTTTTTTTACTAAGTATTAAGTAAAATTGTAAATTTATATGATGTGAAATAGGAAAAACTATATTTAACTTTTAAAATGAAGTTAAGTTTTATTAATGACATTATAATTTACAAAATTTTAAGCTCAATGTAGTCAGAAGCAAAAGATTCAATAACACTTTTTCATGTAATTTTTTTTTTAAATTTAAATGAACATAAAATTTTGACTTTCCCCACCTAAAAATTTACTCCTGTAACTCTGGTGAAAATATAATTAATTTGATGTTTGGTCACATTTTATAGGACTTGGATACAGTGGATGAAGGAATCTTGAAACACCTCTACAAGGAAATAGAGAGTGATGATTCTGATGTGATCATTGCACACTTCTTAGGTGTTGACCATTGTGGACATCGTTATGGACCAACTCATCCAGAAATGAGCCGGAAGCTACGCCAGATGAATAAAGTTGTTGAGTAAGTAAATCATACATACTATTTTTGCATGAAACTATTCTTTGAGGGTAGTAAACCATACAGTTAATTGTTTTTAGTGGTCTAAGTCGTGTTCTAAATGAATAAAACAGTAAATAAGCAGGGCTGTGGTAGCCAAGTGGTTAGAAACTTGGACTCTGGTCCGGAGGGACAGGGGTTTGACTTACAACTTTGCTAAGACCCACCAAGTATACATGATAAACATGTTCGTAAAAGTTATGGAAATGAAAGTCCTGTGGTTGGCCGGAGCAATACCATTAGGTTAAGGGATCTGGAGAAAATTACCTTCCCCTTCAGATTTATGTGTACATTGAAGAAGTGGCCTAACAAGTGAGTGGTGCGGCCACCTATCCCTGGGGTTATGAGCTAAGGTGTATTTTTACCTTTGTTGTGCTTTTTTATCAAACAAAACGTGCACCTTCTTGACTTATTTCGCATAAGGCCAATGGCTGACGAGCTTGACTTGTCCAAGTGTTGTAAGAAAGAACAACGTAAAACATTGTAGTTTGCTGAAATGAATATACTAAAAGTTAAATGAGCACTACTGATTAAATCACTAGATTATAAAATCAACCTTTTTTAAAGCAAATCTGCAGGAGTAGAATCATTACAATATAAAACCATGCTAAAATCGCCTTTTTTAAAACTGTTAGCATCATTTTGCAAACTTTTGTCACATTTTAGAAGTGATCTCTCTCTGCTTTTTCTTGTCTAAAATAAAAAAATAAAAATTTTCTATTTTCTAAAGTTTTGAAAGACGTGTAGCATTTAAATAACAAATTCAATTCTACTTCCTTTGAACAAAAATGTTAATGTTACAAATGTTAATTTCATTTCTTAGGAAAATTAAAAGGTATAAGAATTAAAAAAGAAAATTAAAAATAGTGTAAAAATCTTAAGGAATGTAAAGGAATTTAGATGTATTATTGTTGTATGTATTATACGTAAAAAATTTACGAATTATTCAACTCGTCATTCACTAACTCAATCATTCATCATTTATTTTCAATAGATGTCTGAAGAGCACCTGATTTTTTATCATTAACATTAATAAAGCTGTCATTAAATAAAGATGGGGTAGTAATATTTATCAGGTTTTTTTCCATCGTTTTTACCAAAAAACTGGTTTTTCCCTGATAAAAACCAAACCCTGATTCTTAATACAGTTGACGCTCAAAACAAAGGATAGGTTTTTTTATATCCCTACAAAGCATGTCAATTTATATTTATATGTAATGCATTGAAATACACACCTTATACATCGAAAATTTATTTTAATTGTAAGCGGAAGTGTTATATTTTAACACACTCCAATTGAGCTGTTAGAAAAAATATTTATTGTATAATAAATTAAATGCTTTTAAAAAGCATAATTGGGGGATTTTAATTACTTTTTCAAAAAGGAAAAAAAATATTTGTAAGAAAAATTGATTGAATAAAAGCTATGGACAATGTTACTCATTTTAGAAAATTTGCAGTTTTCTGTGGACTTAGTTTTACCTCCTTCATCATCTTAAGATTTTGATATTTTATCTTTTTATTTTAAAGCTACTCTAGTGTTTAAAAAAATAAATGTAATTTCTACATATATTAATTATATATATTTTTTACTTCACCTATTCACGATATTGCAATTTCATTTCATGTAGCAATTCGAGATATTTTTAATTTCATTTGCTTACCAAATTAACAAATAGGGCTATTGCCACCAACCCAAAAGAAAATGGACAAAAAATGAAAAAATCACATGTCATTTGTTACTTAGTATTTATATATAAATTACATCCTCTAACATTTGAGATTTTTGAAAAAAAGTTTTCGACTGGTAAAGAACTGAAGTAAACATTTTTGAAACAGAGAGAACTTTCAAATGAGTTTATCAAAAGTTAAGAGCATGATTATCTGTTAATCTGACGTTTTATGCTTGTGTTTAAATTTTGTATATGTTGCAACGGACGAAATTCGTGTAATTCTAAATTATTAAAATTCAAATGTATTAATTTTGCTAGTAAAAATACTTTCTGAAACAACAAGAATTCTGTTGTGATTGAAGGGTATGTATAAATGTGACTTATATTTCCTGTTGACTAACTCTTGTATTTTCTAGGCTAGTTGCGAAGAAGATTAAGCAAGATGCAATTTTGCTAGTTTTAGGAGATCATGGAATGACTCAGAGTGGTGACCATGGTGGTGATAGTCTTCAAGAGATAACAACTGCTTTGTTTTTATACAGTCCGTCTTACTTGGGAGATTTTAACATGGTGAGTGTTGTACATTTTCAATGACTTAAGTAATATATACATATCAAATGTAATAGATTTATTATTGATAACACCATGGAATAATTTTTTTGTTACATTTATACAAATGCTTGATCTTGCCGAATTTGGGTGTGAAGATTTCAAATCTGAAATTAGTTATGCTCCTAAAGCTATAGATTTTTTTTTAATGATATCTTAAGTCTATTTTTTGTAAAAATGTACAAGTTTAAAAACTTTATATATGACAAGGGGTCACATAAAACTTGTGAGAAACTTTTAAGGGAGTTTGGGACACATTATCAAGGTTTAAATTCCTTAGGAAACTATACCCGGAAATGTTGCCATATGCAGCTCAGGGGCGTTTCCCTATTATGAACTGAAATTGTCATTTAAAGAAAAAAATTGTACCTTGGAGAGAGAAAAGTATTGCAGATTAGAAAAGTACCTAAGATCTGTTAAAAAAAAATCTCATGTAAAAAAAAAAAAAAAACATTCCCCGGTGTAATTATTACTTATTGTTACAATTTCTTCAGTATTCAATTTTGTTGTATAAAATTTAACGTTCATTTGAACGGCAATTGCGTAGATCAAGGTACGTTGCTAGCCAAATTATTACACTTGGTATTTTATTTACTCTTGTTTGGGTGAACGATTATTGAATGCAGCATCATATTGCATCTGTTTCTATAAATTTGCATTATTATTGGTTCTCTTAAAATTTGTATAGATTTTTAAATCCATCATTATAATGGTTTACTTTTTGTCAAACTATGTTGACATTGTTTTTTCTTTGTAAGATGAAATAAATAGCTCCATGTAGTACACAACAGTGTATAATCCACACAGATTGCTGATATCATTTTGCAAATTTTTATATTGCTGAAATTAAAAATACAAAAAAATGATAATGAATTTGTGTTCCGTAAAAAAATTGTTTGGTTTAAAAATGGTATATTTCACATTTATAATAATTTTTTAATAAAATATAGCTGGTTGCAGTAGTTTTTATCGACAAGGTTATGTGGCGATATTATGATTGTATATGAATGGATAAAAATTTTTAACTTTGTTACAAATTTTTACCCATTCATTCATATGGATTCCCATTCATATTACCCATTCATGTAAAGGAGTTTTTTATGTTTTTATTTAAAAAATAAATATTTGTCATTTTTGATTCTTGAATCATGCCTTTTACTGCTTATGTAAATGTGATTCAAAATTGCATTCAAGTGTTTCAAAATCACACATCAGGATTCATGGTCACTCGATTTAAAAACACATCGCGATTAGCAGTCATACGATTTAAAAACTCACATTGCAATTCGTATTCACACAATTTAAAACTACTAATTATGATTCATATTAACATTATTTAAAATCACACAAAAAGGCAAAAAATGTCTTCAAAATGCAAATGAATGCCATAAAAAATGGGAAAACGCCTTATTGCTTAGGTAAAATTATAAAACTAAAACAGTGTTTTCCCCCTTAAAATTACTTTCTTTCATGTCAAAATATATAATGCAATACCTGTTCTACATTCATTAAAATTTGAAATAATTGTTATGTGCTAAAATATCAACAACAAAAAAATGAAGAAAATATATTTGTTCCTGAGCATTCTTTGTTTGTATTTAAATTTTAGAAAACATAAAAACTTCCAATATTTCTAGATATCAGAATTGCATTGGATTAATATTTTTTTGTTGACGTTTTTAAATATAATTGAGTCTCTTGCCTGAAAAAAAATTTTTATGCCTGAAAATGTTTTTTTTTATCAGCTATTGATGTGATTGATGCATATTTTAAAATTACGGTCTCACTTACTGACATTTAATTTAGAAAGTTTTTGCTCCATTTGTTAATACACTAGAGTTTATGGTTGCTAGTGGTATTGCAAATTGCAATATAAACTGTAAAATTATTAGAAAAATCTTGCATTTAATTTAATAAAATGACTCAAAGCCAAGACAAGAGAAAAAAGTAAACTTCAAAAACTTAAAAATATTCTAAAATGCAAAAATTGCCATTAAAAAAATGCCGAAAAATGCAAGTGTCATTAAAATCTGAGCTTTAATTATAATTTAATATAGGTATTTAATTATATTTGGTGTTTCAAATGTATTTTAACTATATTTTTTAATATTTCAGAATGATGATGTGCCAACTATTCAACAAGTGGACATAGTACCCACCCTCTCTCTGTTATTGGGCATTCCTATACCGTATTCCAACATAGGCTCTGCAATAAGTCAAGTATTTACACTGAACTTTAATTTTACATGCTTTCATCCTAAACTGGATTCACTGTTGGGAAAAGCTCTAGCAGGAACAGAAAATATTTTACAAGTGCAAAAGTATGTGCATACCTACAGTAAAGTTTCAGAAGAAATGACAAATTATTTTCTTACCCATCTCAATGATAAAACAAATGAAATCTTACAAGTATGGAATAATATAACCAATGATGTACCTGAAAGTGCTAAAATTCTTACTGATATTTCTGTAAAGTGCAAAGAACTTTTGCAACACATTAGACAGACATGTGAAGAAAAATGGGCCACATTCCATCTCCAGAATATGAGTGCCGGCTTTATCGTGTTGTTTTTTGTTTTTTATCAAACGCTAGAACTCTCTGAAAAAGCTTATTACAGTTTCAAACTACTTGCCGTTTATGGCATATTGGCATTTTTAATGATAGTAATTGTTTATTTGTTTAAAACTGTCGATTATTATTTTATTCCTTGTGTGTTTCTGTTTATGAAATGTTATAGAGTGTTGATAAAATTTTCTACGGATGCTGAATTTGTATCTAATGTGAAAGTGACTAGCATTCCAGCTACATGTGTGGTCATGTTCTTTATAATGAGTTTTTCCAATAGTTTTGTTGTAAATGAAGATTCAGCTGTCATGTATATTCTCCAATCCATCATAATCTATCGATTTTTCCCACTAGTGGCAGAATTTACCAGAACATGCGTTACTCTGTTCTTCTGCAGAGGTAAAACTGCTAAAAAAAGTCCAAAATGGAATTGGAAAATGTGTATAGCACCTACAGTTTTATTTCTCCTCATACTGACCATAAAATTGGGTTCTGTTTTCTTCAAGTGTCGTGAAGAGCAAGTTCATTGTGAAAATTCTATATTGACACTATCTTTGGAAAAGCTCCATGACAAGGAAACATTTAAAGTAATGAGACTTGTGATTTCATGGATATCAGTTATTTCACCTTCTGTGATATTTTTTACTATTTTAAAATATAAATACTCCAACTTTAAAAGACCACAAACAGTGTCTGCCATTGCCATGAACTATGGATCTTGTTTTGTTTGTATAGTGCTATGTTTGAGATGGTGGCTAAACATTCTTCCTTCGAGTGTCGTTGACAGAGTTTTGAAAGGAAATGAGGTAATTATTTTACGTAATTTCATTAGTTTTATGGAAATCACCCTAAATAATTTTAGGTAGCAATGTAGTGTGCCTTATACAACAAAGCACCAGAATATATAAGTACGTTGGGACCAGTGATCCAGCCGACCAAAAATCCAGGTGATTGGACAACTTTAAAAAATGAAATTCTTTTTAGGTAACTTATATATTTTTTTATAATAAGTGTTATGTTGATTTTGCTTTTGCCTTTCTTTAATTTTTTTAACCCGGGAGGACATGGGGGCTCATTTTATGACCCCTTGCATTTCATAAGTTTTGATTCTTAAGAAACTGGACACCTGCTGATCCCTTTTTACTAGCGGCTGAGTTTTCCTTCCTTATCTGCCTTTTGTGAATAATTAGAAGGAATTTACAGCATTTCTCTTTCCTTCATGTCATAAAAAGACCCAACGCATCTTTCGTTTGTTCTACAAACAATTTTATTTCTCAGGACTGGTGAGTTTATTGCGTTATTTGTCTGCAATGTTCATGAAATTTTTGTGGCAATAAGCACAAGAACTGCTTTGTTATCTAACAAAAACCGAGTAATTGAATATAATAACAAAAGGTGTTATCGAACTGTGTTTTAAAATCAAAGACCTTCTTATGCCACTTATTAGTGATCAGCACCAGCAAACATGCGGTTAATTCGCATTTGATTCATGAACTACAAGTTCAAACAGTTTTTGACTGGAATCACTAAAATATTAAAAGCTTTCTCAAAAGGAAGTTTTGAAGAAATTGAGAATTACAGAAACTAATGATTTGAGCCCATTTTTTTTTTCCTTCCAAGGAACATAGAATTTTTGCAGGCAATAACTGTCTCTGAGAAAACAAAATGTAACTAAATATTACTATGCATATTTACATCTGCATTAAAACAATCATATTAATTGAATACAGGGTTGGCAGGTTTTTGACATGTGACAGTTTTTGACGGTTTAAACCATGGTTTAAACCGTCATGTCAAAAACCTATATTCATATGTGAAATTTAATTAATACATAAAATTTATATATTTTTTATAAAAGATTTGTAGAATTAGCCATACAACTTTTATCATGCCCTGCCAGTTCTGATTCAATAGAACGGATGTTTTCCAGTTTTGGACTAATTCATTCGAAACTCCGTAATAGATTAGGAACAGAAAAATGTTCAAAACTAGTTATGTGCTACCGTATGCTGCGAGGAGCAAATGAACTAGACTATTGAATTTTGAATTCAATTTCTGCTTCCATCATTTTCATTTTGATTATGTAGTGTGATGCATGTTCTAATTTTTAAAATTATGTATTTAATTAGGATAATTAAAAAATTTCCGTAATAATTTGTCTAAATATTTCATGGATCAGTGACTGTAATGTTCTTCTGTTTAGTTTGACTTTTGTGATTGGTTGTTAGTTTTTCAGAAAAATCAGTAATTCTGAATTTTAAATCTTCAATATTTTTAAATTCATAGTTAACATAAGACAATACAAATTTAAGTGCTTTCTGTTAAATACACAGAGTAGTTAGTGTCGATTTATAGTATATTCAGCCTATTCATTTACTATGCTGAAAATTTAGTTTATCCAAATACTTGTGAATTTCATTTTGCTGAATACTATATAGTTTTGTTGAATATCTAAATATTCAGCTGTTGAATAATTACTTCTTGCTTTCAAGATATACATAATTTGTATTCGTAATACAAGTGGAGAAAAAAAAATTGTTTTAAAATGATAAGTGTAATAATTATAAATAAATATAATAAACAATATGAATTATATTTATCATTATTCATAAATATAACTACTTTTAAATTCAAATTAACATACTGGATAATAAAGATATTCGGTATAACATTAAAATTTTTTTTTTATACACTTGTATCAAGTTTGTATTTATACAACATAACTTGTAAGTTCCTTATAAATATTAGTTATATGTTCCTTAAATGTCAAAAATGCATAGTAATAAACTTTTAATTTTCTTAAATATCAACAAAAAAAAATTTTTTTTTTCAAAATATAAATATTTAAACAATTTTTGTGCAAAATTTTTCTGCACATGCATTTGAATATAAATTTCTGAGATTTTAAATCTGTTATTTTACTTTAATTTTAATTAAAAAATATTTTAAAACCTGCTGATTACCTATAGTATAATTAAATTTCAATATAATGCATGGCAACTGTTGGTAGTTTTGAAGTTTATATATTTTCTTGGCAAACTTCAGTTTT
The DNA here is from genome assembly GCF_982258835.1 of Parasteatoda tepidariorum. Taxonomy (NCBI): domain Eukaryota; kingdom Metazoa; phylum Arthropoda; class Arachnida; order Araneae; family Theridiidae; genus Parasteatoda; species Parasteatoda tepidariorum. The sequence continues at coordinate 83,003,544 of NC_141763.1, forward strand.
TGACGGTTTAACCAGTATTATACCCTTGTCATGTCAAAAACCACTTTTTGACGTCAAAAACCCAACCCTGATTGAATATGAAATAATTATTTATATACTTATTATTTTATAAATAAATATCATCCTTTATTAAATTTTCAGAATAATATTTAAAATTCAAAATTTATTTTAAATATTATTATATATATGAATTTTAAAAATTCATCCCAGACGCTTGAACGTTTGTTCAGGAGGCTCTTGTACTCTCGGGATAACAATACAAATTTTTTGCTGTAATGACAGCAAGACTCTTTTGTGCTTGATCGTTTGTTCAGGAGGCTCTTGTACCCTCGGGGTAACAATACAAATGTTTTGCTGTAATGACAGCAGGACTCTTTTGAGCTTGAACGTTTGTTCAGGAGGCTTTTGTACTCTCGGGATAACAATAAAAATTTTTTGCTGTAATGTCAGCAAGACTCTTTTGTGCCTCAACGTTTGTTCAGGAGGCTCTTGTACTCTCGGGGTAACAATACAAATGTTTTGCTGTAATGACAGCAGGACTCTTTTGAGCTTGAACGTTTGTTCAGAAGGCTCTTGTATTCTCGGGGTAGCAATACAAATTTTTTGTTGTAATGACAGCAAGACTCTTCTGAGATTCTCAGACACACTTTAAACATATCCTATACCTACAAAATTTAATTTAAAAATATCATGTGCAATTCATATAAACTATTTGATTCTACTCCCCTCCTTATTGAAACTGGGCAAACGAATTTGAAATGAGTGATGACAGTGCTCTTTTCAAGAACAATTTTTCAACAGCATTCAGAGAATGAGAAATTCTTTTGAATATGTGGGGCTTGGATCCATTTGAACAATTTAGTCCAGAGGCATCCATATAAATGGTACTCTACTGTATTACTTTTCTTAGAATGCACTGTTATTTTTTTAGAAAATGACCGCAAGAAAAATTTGACAGATTTGGTATTTGATTTGTTTGATAGGATTTAGAAATAAAAATTTCTTTAGACAGCAATTTTATTATTGTAATATGAGTTTTTTTATTTATTAATAAATCACATTTTTTGGAAAAAATATGATTTTTTTAAAGAAATAAAAACTTATAGTTAGACTGAAGGCATACCAGATGCGGAAAAAATATGAAAATGACATTCATAAAGTTTGTGTTTTGTAGCTGTGTCTCTTTTATTGCAGGTCTTTCTAGATCGCAGTGCTTTTCTTATCTCCCTCATCATGTGCGTCCTCACTACTCTATACCCATTCCTGTGTGAGCAACCATGGCAGTTAAAATCAAAAGAGATCTACCATTGCAGTTTCTTGTCTTTGTTGTTGTGCATTGTGCAGTTGTTGCAACTAGTGGCTGGAGATGCTTTATCCTCTGCCATCACTTTAATGAGCTTATCCACTTTATTCTACATCATTCTAGTGAATGCCTCACCTGACTCAGGTAAAAAACAATGTTCTCCATATTTCTAGCTCCAATAAAATAAAAATTAGACAGAACAATGAAACCTCTTGGGAGCGACCACTTTCTGATTAACAGTAAAATTGTCATTATGGAGGTTGATCGTTCTTAGAGGTTAAATATGTTGACTTCGAAATGTTATAGAAGGTACATGATTTTTCGCAAGCAAATTTAATTTTACTTAGTGTCATTTTCAAAAATGTGTTTCGTGTGAAAATGCCTCTTGTAATGGCGTCATGAAAACCAGATTGTCGAATAATATTTAGCGTCAATAAAAATGACCTCTACTGATATAATTATGTGTAAAAACAAATTTACCAATTATGATTGTTGTAAGAACTATTTTAAATAAATGAATAATTGTGTTTTTTTGTATAAGTTTGCGTTTAGTTTTATACCATAAAAATTTATTTACTATAAAAAATGAGACGTTTGTTTGTTTTAGATACTTCGTTTTTTTCTAAAATAACTTTTTTTTTCTAATTTAATATTTTACTCTTAAACTAAATCATTGATAGCATCGTCTTTAGTACACTCAGACTGTGACATGAAGTTGATCAAAAGCTCTATCAGAGATGGTCAAAAAGAGCTCTCTAAATAAGATCCACTTAGAACTATTTTGAATACATTTGAATTTACTTATTTCTTTTTGTTAATATTTTATATTTTTTCGTGTATACTTATTTCCCCTTTTTTCGCATTTGGTGTGGAGGTTCGTCCGGTCGCTGGGAGAGGTTTTGATGGTCTTCCCTAAAGGTTTTATTCAACACTAAGTCTTCCCAAGTGGTTGTAAATAGAGGTGGTCTTTCCTAGTGATTTTACTATCACTTTTAAAGTTTTTGAAATGTCTTTTACAATTTATACTGATACAAGATCTGGCAGAAAGACCTCCAGTATTTGTAGCGGGTGCTGTTTGAATTGTATTAGGGATACACAGTGGAGGAGGTATCACTAGATAGTTGTAGTTGTGCTATTTTCATTTGTCACAATGTCATAGCACAGTGGTCTTAGTACATTTCTTGTGGAGAAGTATATTCTTTAATGGTGGCTCTGTGGTTACTACTTAGCTGACATGATTCCATTGCGGGTAGAAAATTATTCCAGTTTGGGTACCAAACTTTAGAGCAGTGATTCTCAACCTTTTTTTTGTGGCGGCACACTTTTCACAATTTCAAAATTTGACGGCACACAATGAAAAAAATTAGTTTAAAAGTTTTTTACTTACCTATAATACACTGTGTTAAATAGTTTGTGATAATAATTTTGAATGTGAAATAAAATAATATGTACTACAAAAGCACATTTATTAAGGGATTAATTACTTCTTTCGACTAATTTTTTATTAGTTAGTAACAGTTTTTTTTGCTAGTTATTAATTGCTAGCTTGTTTTCCATAGTTATCAACTGTTAGTTTTTTTACATTAATAATTATTTTTTGTGATTTCTTGTTAGTTAGTTTTTTGCTAAGTATTAATTGTTAGCTTATTTCTTTTGCTAGTTATCCTTTGTTAATTTGTTTTTATAACTATTAATTGCATAGCTTACTTTAATGATTAGATTTTATTTTCGCTTGGAAGTTAGTATTTAGCTTGTTGTTAATTAATAATTTTAATAGTCATTAAATTTCCTACTAATTTCAAAATTTTTTAAAATTGTGTGTCAAAGAAACACTTCCTTCTTATTTTAACTTATTTTAATATAGTCAGAGACAAGACAATCGTCGCCCACAAAGAGATACTCACGCGGTTAAAGCTTGAAAAAATTATAAAAAGTATATATATAATATTATATATCTATACACTTTTCTTCAGTTTAAACTTTACTTGTAATAAAAAAAGCAATATAATTTTTATTGTCTCATTTCTAATATTTGGTGGCACATTTTAAGAATTTGGCGGCACACAAAAGTGCCGCGGCACAGTGGTTGAGAATCACTGCTTTAGAGCAATAAGTTCTGTACTGAAAAAAAAATTGCTTTGCCATTCCACCAGACATGATATGCATAGTAAGATAAAAAAATAAAGTATCTGCACATGCAATCCAAAAGTATCTGCAAGCTCATAATATTTTTTAAGTACAGAATGATTTTTTTTTTAAATTTCAAAGATGACAAAAAACATTTAACTATTTAACATATTTATTTATTCCTGACGAAAATATATATATATGCACATTAACATTAGGAACATTAGAGAAAGATTAATATAAATAGTTATTAACAGAAATAAAATTGAAGAACTGTATTCATATTTAGTAATTATTACAATATTAAGAATTAAGTAATATTGATAATTTTGCTCCCGTAATTCTTCAATGCGAAATCCATATTTAACATTTTGTATCAAACTGGGGCAATTGTATTCCATTTTTATTAAAAAACGAAATTGCATTAAAAGAATTCCTACTATCATCTTAATTGTTCATTTCGTTGTAAAGCGATAGTCCTGGCCAGTTGTTTGCTCATCCACTAACGATGGCATCATTAATTTTTTGGGCTAAATGAGCGGTTTTATCGTTTCTCTTCAGTAGCAGCATGCATACAACTGAACAACTTTCTTCTAAATTGCATAGATTATGATTATCTTTTCGTCTGCTTTTTATTTTATTTTTTTCCCTGCAAAATTTTAAGATTATTTAATATCAAGGTTATTTAATAATCAAGGTTATTTAATATTTAATTACAATAAATATTGAAAAAAGCATCTGCAAAATTGCAGAATCTCTGCCAATGTATCCGCCACAGCGTTCGTCTATATTGTCCAACTATGATACAACAAACTATGCACAACTTCCGGGAAAGGCTTTCTGTCATTTATGGAACATGACTTATAAAACCAAGTAATGAAGAATTCATACAACTTCAACTATTTTACAAAGTATACACTATTTTACAAAGTATTTTTTTTCTGTATTGTTTTTATTTTTTGTAACTGCATTTTGAAATACGAGAGGTTTTTTTGTCGAACCCTTTACATACATGGCTTTTAAGGGATGGTAAACTTCAATTCATGTCTATTAGTAAAAACTAGTTCCAGTTTCAACCTAAAATTACATTGGTTTTGATGCTTTTGCATCAACTTTTATAAAATAGTGATTTGTCATATTTCCAAACAATTTTTAACCTTACTTGAATACCATTTTATGGCCTCCAATGTGTAAGCTTTCGTATCATCATTTTTGACTTATTTTTTAAACTTCAATATTGATGTCTGTGATTAAAGAATGTCCTCCTGTATATTTATTCATAATGATCTACATTAGTGATCTTATCTATATAAATGTTAAAAAAATTTATTTCTTTGTTTAAAATGAATAATTAAATTTTCATTCATTAATCATTTTCATTCATTAATTGGTTTCAGAAAACTGGATTTGGACAGATACCATTATTTGCTTTTTCTTATCCCGGTTTTGGTTTTATGCAAGTGCACAACAATCTACAATCACAACTATTTCGTGGGAGCCTGCATTTCTCTTTACTCACAAAGAAATTTACAGCTATATTTTATCCGGTGCTTTAGTGACTGTGAATACCTTTTCATCGTACATCTTTCATGGATTGATGCTTCCGCTTCTTTTAACCTGCACAGAATCATCCATCTTTACCTCTGCCTCTCTGTTAAGGCTACATATGAGATATATATTTTTGTTTGGTTTTAAAGTAAGTTATTACATTTCTAACTGTTCATATTTCAAATTCAATTTAATATACACATAGCTGCCAACTCTACTGGATTTAATTAAAATTCTTCTGGTTTTTGTACATTTTAGAAAATTCCCTAAAATTAAATAAGTTTCCAACAAAAAAAAAAAAAAAAAAAAACCCTATTGAAGTTGAATTTTTGTACAAATTATTGCTTGCTTGGATATTTAAATAAGTATTACTAATACATAATGAAGCAAACCACATCTATAGAAATCAGTTCCAAACTTTTTTTGCTCTAAAATTTTCAATTTATTTTTATTCAGAACTTTTTTTTGAATTGATTCAAAAAAACAAAATTTTTTTTTACTATCTTTGATGAATTAAATGCCTATTAATATTCTAAATTATGAGTAAACATTATACATAACTTTTCAAGTATGTTTAATGTCAATTATAACTGGAAAATATTGCAGTTTTTCTATTTTGATGACTATAAAAAGCTCTAAAATTCCCTATGTGTAAAATATTTGGTACATTATGCAACAATTATCATGAAATTTATATTATTTCGTAAAATCTACTAGACTTTTTCCTATCTGTTGGCAGCTATGTATACATTTTCTTATTGCACTTATTTGTGTCTAGGTTCCAAATTAGCTAATTTTTAATTATTTGGTGTTTTTAGTGCATGCAGTATGGATTTCAAATCATGAAACTCCTTATCACAAAATTCTGAAACTTACAAAAAAAAATTAACTATGCATTTTCTATTATATATTCTATCAGTCAAAATTTTATTTTTAAAATCATTAATGTTGTGAATCATTTTACATAAAATCAGTTTTTGTTCATAATTGACTTTAGGGAATTCTATGAACATTAACTATTGTATCCAATTCACCTGAAAGTTACTGTTAAAAAAAAATGAGAAAAATTAATTTAAAAAAATTGTGATTACTCTAACAGTGTACAAATTTTAGCAAGGGTGCATTGGTACCCACTGGCAATTTTTAATTAGGTAAGATTATGTAAATAATCGACAAATTATACAAAGTGACAACTCAAAGTACAAGTTATAAGTACAAATTACAAGTTATTGCTTGCTCAACCAAAAAACATTACTCCTCATGTTTTAAACTTTTTAGGCTAAGGTTTCTAAACATATATATATTAATAAAGAAAATATTTGTACAGTTTTTAACGGTATGTTCAAGATTTATGTCAAAATTGACACTTTTATTAGTGGTATAATGGGGTTTCTTTACTATAAGTAACTATCATTAGGGCTGCAAGTTTGTCGCAGGAAAAAAGACCCCAAAATCGCGGGAAATTTTGAAAATTACACAAATTCTAAACATAAATATACATAATCTATAATCATTAATCATATAAATTCTAAACATAAATTATATAAATGATGCAAAAGACAGAAATTGCGCAAATAATAAAAAAGGCTTAAAAATATATAACAAAAGTATTTCTTTGATTTTCGAGCAATATTAATATTTTTATTTAAATGAACAGAATTTTGGTACAAATTATTGTACATTGTCAGATTATTCTCATTTATCCTTTGTCTTTCATCACTTAATACATTTTTGTACTTAGAAAACGATCTTTCTGCGTCAACGCTGTTTTTAGCCACTGACAAATTTCGAATTGCCAATTTTGGAGCGCTCGGTCTTTGATTTTCAAGACTCGATTAATTTTCCTTCACCAACGCGCAATTCCTTGACCGTTGCTTTGTAAGAAGTAATTGCTGTGAAAACTCAAACATTCTAGATTCAAACTACTAGTTACAAGTCCCTACTAACTACTATTCCCCCCTTCATCTAAGAAACTGATCCATATTTAAGAAATCACAAGAAGCCGCATAGGAAAAGTTAACTGGATATGTAGAAAGGCAGTAGAAATGTCATTGCCCAGTGCAATAGCATGTATAACAAGTTTTCTGTCAAAGATTTGATTTACAACATTTTCCTTCTTTTGTGATTCCAATTTCTTTTGTACTCTTACTGACTTCAGGAAGGTAATTACCCTCTCTAAGTGTAGAAAGACCACCTTAGTTGACAAGATTGTAATTATCTCTTATCATTGAACTATTTTCATGTCATTTTGCTATTGATTCACTCCCCTAAATGTCTAATCAATTTTACATGTTCAATTTAAGGTTCAGGAAAATAAAAAATTCTGTTTAATAAAAATAATAAATAAAAAATGAAGAAAAAAAAATTTAAGCAATTTTCGCTCAAGTCAAGACATATTCAGAAATTCGCGGATTTTAGGAAAAAAGATGACATTTTCGCGGAAATCATCGCAGAAATTCGCGCCGCGACAAACCTGCAGCCCTAACTATCATCTATGATCACAAAAATTTACCCTTATGACGATTTCGAGAATTTTAACTTAACTAATTAAGTTAAAATTCCTTTCACTAATCCAAAATTGTACTATAGGATTTAGTTTTTAAAAAGTGATCATTAATAAACAAATAATACGGATTTTTGTTTGAATTTTTCTTTAATGGTATAAAACTTAGTTGTTATTCAAGTTTAGCATTTTGATCTACAATTATATTTTAATTTTTTAAGGGTTTTTTTCAGTACTATTTCACTAAGGAAAAAAAAAACCTACTCAATTTTAGTAATTAAAACATTATTTTAAACTCTTTGCTTTTATTTTAAATTATTTTGCATACAAGAATTGTCAGGATTTAAAAATGGTTAAATATTTTTAATATTTAAAAATTATCAAACAAAATAATTTAGAAAAGTAAAAATCAGTAAAATCGCAATTTTACTGATTTTTATCTTTCCAATAAACATTCCATGAAAAATTTCAAGTTGTATTTATTGAAATTTAATTAGTTCTAATTTCGCTTCTTAATTCTCTAAAATCATCTAAATTAGTGCACTTTTAAAAAATGATTTAAAAAAAAAGCACTTATTGCATTTCATGATTTTTTTTAGCGTTATAATTTTTTTTTTCTTCTTTTGCAAAATTCTTTGTGATTTAAAATGGTTAAACAAAATTTTTTTTCTATAATATATTAGGTCAGTAGCTTAAACATTATCATAAGCTTTCAGTTCCTCGTACAATTTAGGTTTTAGTAAAATATTTACAAAATGAAAGTCAAACTTCTTAAAACTTAATTTTGGAGTATATATGCAGTATAATTCAAGAAATTTTAAAAAAAAATTATATTTCACCTATAACTCAATTAATAATTATAACTAATTTTAAGTTACTATTTCAATTATCATTTCTATGTAAATGATCAGCATTTTTTCCTTTCTAAATTGGATCTTAGCATGAAAAAATTACTTATATTAACATGATGCAAAAATTTCATTAAATGTCTCTGAACATTTTGTTTCGCATATTTTGTTTAAATTCATTAACTTTTAATTGAGATAGAAGTGCTTTATTTTCTCTTTTCGAAAATGAAGTTTTTTTCTTTACCTTGTAGGTTTTCACAATTCATTAAAACACAATGCATTTGGCATATCGTCGGTTCATAGCGTATGAAAGCGCCAATCATTTTACATGTTTGCTGAAATACTTGTGGGTTCGTATAAGTGTCTGCTGATCTGGATTCAGTGAAATTCTTGCACTCTCATGTGCAACTTTGCTGCATTTTGCAAGATATTCTCAATTTCAGGCTTCATTTTCCACCCTCTGAAATCGGACTGAAAAATATCTCGATCAATATCAATGGTGGCTGATATAATCAAGGAAAGAGTTCTTGCTCAGAAAGTAGTTATTTTATCATGATCATGTGAAGTCCGTGAAAATTATTTTCCATTTTGTTAATGTATATAGTGCTTAAAAAGTACTTAAAAAAAGGTGCTTATTTTTTGTTAAAAGATTTGGCTATGCACCCTGATAGAGGTCAGATAGTTGGTAATCAGTAATTTTGGAATCACATGTAGAATGTATTGTGAATTCTTTTGAAATTTAGTTACAAAAGTTCTGTTTTCAATCTTAAGTTTTCATTCTTTTGCACAGTCTTTATTTTCTAATGGATTATTTGCATTTATATTGGCAGAGTCTAGTAACTCAAAAGCCCATTGTTTTTCTTTTCAAAATCTAATTAGAAATCTTTTCCTTTGAAAAATATTGTTTCTTTTACTTATTATTTTTTTTAATTAAAATTTTTAACCAAGATTTTTCAGTAAAGTTCTGTTACTATTCATGTGCTAAGATTTAGAATATATTTACTACTATAAAAAAAGTTAACATTAAAGTATATTTAAGATTTTGAGCTGTAAATATTCCAGATCAATCTTTACACATATTCATCATCTAGTATATTTATAAAAGGCTTATGTGTAATTTATAGTATGCATATAAGTAATAACTTCCTTACAAAAATGAATGCTAGTTTGAAAAAAAATATGATGCCCTGTTTTGTGCAAAGTATTCTCTATTATCCTAGGAAATGCTTAATAAACCTGTGCTCTTATCATTCGTGTTTTTACTTTTTATAGCTGATAGGAACTGTGTGGGCTGCTTTTATCCTTCGTCGTCACTTGATGGTTTGGAAGATATTTTCTCCAAAGCTTATCTTTGAAGTCATCACATTATTTATCTCTATGATATCTGTTGCTATTGGACATCTTTTCCTGAAGAAAGTTGCATCACATTATCACAGACTTATTAGATTGAATCTCAGCCATGTTTTTGAATCAAAAGATCAGTGAGAGAGACATCAAAAGATGTGTTCCACTATGCACAAAATAAAAAACAAGTCTCCCAAAGAACTTTTGATCTAAGTGGTCAGATTTTTTACACATTAGGATGCAAACTTAATGGTTCGAGGGTCTTAAACATTTGTAATAATGATATTGAAAGTTACGAAAATAGATATGAAAATGCACTTTCTTTGAATAATTATATGACTCGTAGCCTTGACTCTTAAAATAGAGGGTATACTCACATTTGGAAAAGTAAATGCTGACTGGTGCATGTTAAATCTGTCAGGGTCACAAAGTTCTCCATGTTCCTATAACAAATCAATACCTCTGGGGGTACTGAATTGGAGATTGCTTATTCTCCGGTTCAGGTCAAAATTACGATCTGTGGATAAATAAATGTATGTGGATGAATAAATGTAATGAATGGGTTCACCCTATAAGTGAGCTGTGACGTGTGTGTGGCTAAAGTTGTACTCTTGGCCATAGATGGCCACACTGAAAAATAAGAAAGGCAGCCTCAGCTTTTAATTCACCAATCAGCCTTGCTGGTATTGGCAAATGGCATTAGAAACAGAAAAAGCAAAGTTAGATCCTCTAACTATTAAAATTGCATCTTAGTCCATGAGACCAAAGTTATAAAGGTGTTTTTTTTCTTTTTGCATATTGTGCATCTCGCAAGATAAAAAACAGTCATCCTGTATAACTTTTGACCTAATGTCACGTTATTAGCATATTTGAGGATAATGTCAAATATGCTAATTAATTAGTTCAGACAATATTTTAAATTAAGAAATCAGACACAAAAACGTACTTTCTCTATATAAACATCTTTTTTTCTACAGTTTCAGATTTCTGAATTGAGTAGGTAGCTGCAATCTATGAATTATGGTTCCAATAGTTTGGTCAGGAGCACTGTCAAAACTTTGGACCCCTTAATGCTTATTTTACTTTTTGAGTATTTCACCATATCTCCAGAACTTTTTAAGCAAATTGAAAAATGTTTGCATAAAATTCGTTTATTCAAAGACATTTCCATGCAAAAAATAATTTTTATTAAATATTTATTATTTTATTTTATTTAAGTCTAAAAACTTTTGAATTGCAAGTTACGCATTTTTTAAAAATAATTTTGAAGAATTTAATTTTAGATAATAAAATACAAAACTGAGAGAAATCTGTTGAATTGAATTTTTAAAAAGTCATATTTTAAAAATTCGGTTTCACAGCAACTGTTTGGCCGATTTCTCTCAAATTTCATATTTTGCCATTTAAAATTAAATTCTTTAAAAATGATATAAAAAATTGTATGCTTAACAGTTCAAAAGTTTTTAAAATAAAATCTTTACTAAAAGTTATATTGTGCAAGAATTTTATATTGGATAAACGAATTTTATAATTGTATGCAAAAAGTTTTCAATTCGTTTAAAACTTCTCAAGATACGGCGAAATACATAAATAATATTGACATTGAAGGGTCCAATCTTTGGACTGCTCTCAAGCCTAAATTATAGGGACCTTATATCCCAGATTATGACTAATTTTGGTAGTCAGAAATTCGCAGAAAGGTATGGTATTCAAAGAAAGAACATTTTTATGTCTGATTTCATGACATTAAATTAGCATATTTGAGGTCACCCCTTCAAACATACTAAAAGAATCATTTATAACTTTAGAAGTATTTACATCATGCATTGTGTACTTGAAGTTTAGAGGTTTGAGGGAACGAGAATAAATTACGAACGGAAAATAGTGTTTTTTAATATCCTATGCCAAAAAGTATCAATTGCAATCAATTGTATATCAATTGCAAAAGTACCAATTGTATATCAATTGCAAATAAGTTGCAACTTATAACAATTATTTTGGTTATTACATGCAACAAATGCATAAGCCTAACTTATATATCTATGAAGATATGGGTATTTTTATGAAAAAAAAAACTTTTTTTTGTCTTATGTGTTTTTAGTATAACTTTAAAATAATTAAATACAATTTTTAGAGCAATTTAAAATTAATTACAAAGTCCTTTTAAAAACTGTGTGATATATAAGAAATTAAAGTAGTTAACATTAGTAAGTTAAGTTATTTAATTTTTTCTTCTTCATAATTTTGTAGTGAATGAAGAAAAAAGTCTAATTTCAATATCTTATTTATTAAAAAGCTTCAGGTAATTTTCTTGGTAGTTTTTTTTACATCTTAACAGAGAAACTCAATGATAAAGGGTTTTCTACAAATATTATTTTGTATCATAAGACAAAATTAAATAAGAAATTACACCTTACAATAAACCTTCATACACCGAAATATGATTGTTTAAGGAAAGAAAAAATACTTATATGGGGGATGATCCCAAAAAATCCCAGTGTCATTTTTAATAGTAGAAAATAATCATTCATATCTTGCGTAGTTTTAAACAAATTTTTCTCAAATTTCAAAGCAATAATTTTGAGTTTAATTTTAAATTATTATAAAAATTTTGTTTAATTTTATTGAATATTTTTAGAGATATAGTGAAAAGACGCAAGGCAAAAAAATTAGATTTTTATAAAAATGTCCATATCTCTATAAGACTCTAGATTTACGAAATTTTGTACAATTATTGCACATAATAACCAAAATAATTGTTACAAATTTATTGCTACATTTTCTAGCATAGGGCGTTCAAAAACACTTTTTCCGTTTGTTATTTATTGGTGGTCCTTTAAACTTTATTGATAAGTATGAGAAATTGCATAGCCAAAACATTTATAAAATGATTCTTTAAGTATTTTTTGAGAAATTCTTTATTTTCAGAATTCAGCTGAGGTACTCCATTATTTTAAAAATCCCAGGAATACAAATAATTACTACCAAGGTGTTTTATCTTGAAATGGATTTCCTAAATCAAGACTTCCCTAAGTTAATAAAAACAGCATCCCCTAGAATTTACAAACAAGCAAAGAAGAAAATTTTTTCTTTTCACGAAAACAATTATATTGACTAACCCATAAATAATTTAACAGCATCTTTAGTGAACATAAGGCTTTATTTTATTTACAATTACATATATACAATTTAAAAAATAAATACAATTTTAAAAATAAATAGTTGTGCTTGTTTTTGATGTTCACTGGATAGTACATGATGATTCTGAAAATGCATAAAAACATAAATATTAGCCTAATACAGGTTTTTTTTTAATATTTGTAATTTTGTTCTACTCCTCTGTAGGTATTTACAAGTTTTAGCATTATAACCTCAATACAACTATGCCGAAAAATGTCTCTCGTGTTTTATTTTCCTCCTAATGCTTTGTATGAAAATATATTAGGCGTTGAAATCAGTAAAAAAAAATTTCAGTTCAAAAAGAAGGTAAAGTGAAAAATTTAGATGGTTACAACTGGTAATAGTAATTAAAGAATAATATTTTACTAAGGAAGGCATTCTGTGTAAATTAATTTCGAAAAAATCTCTAGACCTTAAATGAACTGGTGTTGAATGATTTTTGATGAAGAAAATTCAAAAGAGAGATATCAGTGCTGGAAAAAAGTTAAATATCTAAATTTTCAACATTTTTTTTCTTGGATCAAAGTTTAACAGTGTATTTAATTTGGGCAACAACAATAAAACTTTATTGACAAGATGCTTGATGAATGTCCCACCTGTTTTCAAACCTAAAAATTTGAGCAACAAGTTAGGGGTTGGTTCTTGGAAAATATGATAAATAAAGATCTTAGTTATGGATATTTGTGAATGTGGGCTTTCTTATACTGGCAAAATAAAATATTGACTTAAGAAACATCAAGGATGTGAACAAATTTGGCATATAAGTGCATTATCATTGTTGAAGCACTATAGAATGCAGTTCTATCATGCAACTATATTTTTGCAAATCACAAGGACTCCTAAAAGATAAATTATTTAAAAAGTTCAGGTAAATTGCATAAACCTAAAATCATTTTATTATCAAAACAAGCACAACTTGTGCATAAATAATTGAGCAGCTGCTTAGTCACAACATAAAATGCTGCCAGTTGAGGAAAGAAGAAGCGTGAAGCTTTCGAGATAGATGTTATTCCTGCTGAAACTAATTTGCAAAGCTCATGTAAGTTGTTCAAGTTCCCCCAGGTACTTGAAACGGCTTACAAACCTCAGAAGGCAGAATTTGTTGGGGGGGGGGACATTCTGCACTTGGGGTAACTATTGCATCAAGGCGTTTTAGGTAGAATTCTAATCTAAATGCAGATTTGAACCACCACAATACTAAATTTCTCCAATGCCCAGGAGCATCATTTCACATTCTAAAAATTGCTAAATGAATTAATTCATGAGTTTCCTTGTTTTTCAAAAATAACCATTTGTTTTGAAATTTCTTTTATTTAATGTTCCTATTTGGTCTCACTCTACCTTCCCCCTTTCTCGCATCTCTTACTGAGCAATAATTTCGCAGTTCTTTTTTAGCCTAACTCAGTGAATGTATTATCCCTGACCTTTACTTTATTACCCCTGCATACTTTGCTTTGAAACACTGATGATAATACTCATTGCAACAATGAAACAATCGTCTGTCTCTGTTAAATACAGTATTTTGTATTATTGTACTTGGATCTACTTCAATTACAAAGATTACATTAATGCTTAGGGCCTTTTGAAACATTCATTTGACTAATAAAATAGATTGCCTGAAAGTCGAAATATTTTATCTATATTATCTATTTTATAAGTAAGGTTTCAGATTACAGAATGCACTGCTATAAACATTAGAGTGTTAAGTCATAACAAGTAATTCACAACAGTGCAATTTTTACTAAAAGAATCTAGCTGTCATAGGCAAGCATGCATGTTTTTGCATAACAGTACAATGGACCTACAGATCAGTGGAACAAAACTAATGAAAAATGCGTAACACACAGTCTACATAAAATTTACTGCACATAAAAATATAATGCATTAACATGGAATTTCCAGAAAACAAATCTGTTTTGCTTAACACTTAAGAATCTCCCAAACTGCATTAAGTATCATTTGATTAAATTGATTTAAGTACACAAGAATGAAAATTGTTCTGCTGTTAGTTCTGCCATTTCATAAATTATTTTCAATACGTACAAAATCTACAATTAAATAATAATTCCACCTTTCACTTTCCTAGTATTTCACTCTTTTTACTACATTTTTTTAAAAAATTCTTTTGATCTCTGTGAGTGTGGAATCTTAAAATCAAATTTGTGCCCACTTTTCAACTAGCTAGAGTACGAAACTCTCCAATGGAACTCTGTGTCTAATGACATTATAAGCATTAAATATTTCATGGAACCTTGATGGCTCAGTAGCATTGAGCTGTCATTGTTAAAGGGAGGGGTTTGATCTTCAGTGTCAGCTCAAAGCTTACCCAACTTCAGGTTGATAGTTATCAGCTTGTCTGAGAAGTAAAGGAAACTTGAAAACAATGCTAAACACATTGCTACAATAATGCTATTTGGCCACGAAATTGTGAGCCCTTAGCCTCCATGACTTCCTTTGGCTAGCGGAATGTGTTTAATTGTTTCATGACTATCATAAAAAGAAAATATCTCAATTTAAATTTTGACCACTTTCCAAATAGCTAAAGAGCTCAAAGTTTTAATGAAATTCTGTCGTGAAAAACAACACAAGTTTCAATTATTTTCTGGCAACTACTATCAAAGTTTATATTGCCAAACAGAATTCAAACTACCAAAATTTTAACTAGTGCAGTGTGCCTAGCACCAATACAAGTTAAAATTCATTCTAAATGGTGAGAGCATGTTAAAGTAAAATTTATCACCAATCTAAATTTCGATCACCATCCAACTTAACTAACATAGCTTAAAACAAAAAGGAAATAATAAAATAAATATTTTAACAACTAGGTTTTCAAAAAGATTAAAAATGAATTTCCTTTTTGCCCCCATTTGTATGAAAAACATAAGGAGCATCACATTTGTAACCAGGGGTCTCTCCAAGTAAATTTACTACTGTTTAGCGGTACCTTCACATATTCAACTTTAGGAAAAACGGTAGTTTCACAAAATTCTTTTTCTTAAAATTTTATTTTTGTGTCTCGTAAGAAATGATAAATCCATGTTTTAACCATATTTTTGTGTTGATTCTCAGAAAAACCTGGACAGACTCCTGGTAACAAACTTCTATCACCATTAAAATTTCCTTCCATATCTTTTGAAAGTCCACATAGCCTAAGTTTTTCATTTAAGGTCTTGGTCTAGCAAAATAAAATTATATCCTAATTTTTAGTCTATTTTTAAAAATGTGGTTTTTAAAATTTATATTTGATTATTTTAATTTCCATTCATTTTTCAATTACTTTTATCTTCATGTGCAAGTAACTTGGAAATTTTTTTAAAAAAATTGAATAATCAATCAAAAATTTAAAAAAAAAATAAATTAATAATCAAAGCACTCACCATTGCCATCTAAAGTCCTAATGCCTACACTGTCAGTACCCTTTGTGAAAATAACTGTATCTGAGACACTATTTAACCTCATTAGTTTCCTCTGTCTTTTCAAGACATTTTGGAATGATTTCAGATCTTCAGCTTTCTTCATCCATTTATTAACCTAAACATACAAACATGTATGCAAATATTCGTTTATTGAAATTTACTCTTTCAAATTATTAAGTGCAATTAAGGGTTCAAGAAACAAAATGTGTCCATCTTTTTATTTTTAACTTGTTACTAAACACTAGAAAGACTGAAACTTAGTATACACCTATATTGCCTAAAAGCAGTCAAAATGACTGGATCATGAAAGAATAACTGAAGTGTAAACAAATTTGTTTAAAATAAATTTTTTATATTATTTACAAACTGTCCCGCTATTCTGGCACAATTGCAGCAAATAAGTGGCAAT
The DNA here is from genome assembly GCF_982258835.1 of Parasteatoda tepidariorum. Classification (NCBI taxonomy): domain Eukaryota; kingdom Metazoa; phylum Arthropoda; class Arachnida; order Araneae; family Theridiidae; genus Parasteatoda; species Parasteatoda tepidariorum. The sequence continues at coordinate 83,020,222 of NC_141763.1, forward strand.
CCGTTGGCGGACTTATATGAAGAAAATTTCCTACAAATTGCAGATGTTGTATATAGGACTTTTGATCACATTTAAAATTATTTTCTGTCCATGACATGACATCAACCAACCATATTATTTACAGTTAAATAAAAAGTTATTAGTAAATATGAACAATAAAAAAAAATATATATGTTGTACAAAAAGTCACAGAATTCTAATAAATTGTGTCATTTTATGCATCATTGTTTTTTTAATTGAAACAAAAAAGGAGTCAAAATGACTTCCTTGGGAAATCTAGTGTTAATACATATTTATTGTGATGTAACTATAGTCTTTAATGGAAGCTATTGGATTAATCCAAGAATTGAGCACAACTTATCAGTCCTCTCCACTGTCATAAATAGTATAGACTACAAAAACCTATAGTCATTTGTCTCTTATTCACAATTTATAAATTTCATTTTTTATAAAATTTTATATCAAAGCAAAAAATGCATAATTTGTAGTGACATAAATCAAACAAATTGTTCTCGAAAATTCGAATTTTCTTAACTTTCATATGCTTATTAAAATGATTTTACAAATTAAAGAATCAAGTTTTTTCATTCATTTCAGTAAAAAATTAGCTTATCTAAAATCTAGCTACATTTTACAGCAAGCATGAATTGAAGAAATTAGTGAGAAAATATTAAGTTTTTTTTTTGCTTGGGAATTTTAAGAAAATCACTTCAGTATGTATGTGGGCTCACTTTGCAAAATAAAAGAGAATTGGATGCAAATGAATTAAAAAATCAGTTTTAAAATGGAAGCTGTTTGCTTCAGTACAAAGACTAAATTGAGTGATTATTTTTGAAAGTGGGTTAAGTCCACTTGCAGTTAAAAAGTCATTTGTTTATTACGATTTTAATAATCATTGTTGGATTTTGATGTTTCATCAAATTGAAGTGTTAAAAAAATTGATTAACCTTTGCCAATATTTTTAAATTCATTCAAGCACTAATTCTTAAGAGCATTGGAATCTTTAAGAGCCTTTCCAAATGGATTTATTCCATTTTCTAAAGTAACATCACAATTAAAATTTGAGTGTTTTTAAAATGTCACAACAGATTCCTTCACTTTATTTGTTAATTATAGTATAAATTTCATTATGAAAAAATTTTTACCTCAGCATACAATAGATCCTTTTTGGGGCCAGTTGTCTCTTCTAAAAAAAAAGTAACATGAAAAAACCCAGCATGAAAAAAAATTCAAGTAAATGAAAATGTAGAAGAAATAAAAATAGTTTAGTTACCAGCAACGGCTGTCACTAAAATTTCTAATGCATTTTTATAAAGGTGACCTGCATCTTCATAACAACCATCAACAGCCTATAAAGAAAGAAAACTTCATAATTTCAGGAATTTGAATGCTATGCAAGATCATTTTATTATTTTTTAATGAATATAGAATTGTAAACATTTCATAATCTGAAAATTATGTTGCTTCATGCTTGTTTCTTAAAACTTTTCATCATTTTAGAAATAAAATTACAATTCAGGGTTGCCACAGTAAAAAATGAACAAAAATAGTTGCTTTTAGTAGTCTCAAGCATGAAAATAGTTGCCTAAAACTATAAAAATAGTTGCCTGAACAGGAGAAAAAACAGTAGCCAAATAATTAAAATTGTAGCTTAATTGTCAAATACTATGATAAGGACTGATTGATGTCAGAAATTTTAAATCGTGATACATTATCCGTTAAACATTGCGATTTAGCATATGTTCAGAAATTACCTATGGGAAATCAATCAAAAATAAATAAAAAGGAATAAATCTATTTCAAAAGAAAATATTAATTCTAAACATATTCTACTATAATATCAATATCATTGCTAAATATTTTTAATTAAAATAATAAAGAAGTCAAAGTAAAAGCAAACTCAAGATTTATTTCATTTTTCTTAAATTAAAAATGATTTAAGATTTATTGGTTTAAAAATAATAATACAGTAACAAAATATTTTATATACGTGTATTAAAATTAAAAGAAAAAAAACGAAAGTAGAAAACAAACCAAAGAAATGTTCACTTTAGAAAAAAAAAACATTTTTTTAAAATTATTTGTTGGAAAAAAAACCAGACTTTTGAAACATCATTAGACCCTCTTTTATTCAATTATTTAAAATAATATAAAGTAGTATTAACTAATGGTCAAATTCTGTACTGAATAAATGCAAAAATATTTTTACTTATTTATTATTATTTTCGTTTTTGAAAATAAAATTGACTAAAGATTTATTTCTTTAAAAATGACACTGACTATCTAACAAATTATAAAACAAACAAGTATTGAAAGAATTTTAATAAAATTAAAAAAAAAATACTTCAAGTACTAATGTTACATTATTAAAACGTGTCCAAACATTACTAAACTCTTTATTTAATTTTTTAAAAATTTTTTGTTTTTTAACTAATAGCCAAATTTTTTTAAAACTTTGTGTTTTCAGTTTCTCAAAAATAAAAGCAAATTAAATAAAGATAAGCTTTATTTTAATTTTTTTATAAATAAAAACAACTGAACATTTATTGGTTTAAAAATAATCAAATTATTATACTTACCTACATTAAATAAATTTGAAAAAAAACTAACTTTTTATAACAAAATTAAGTACAAAATACCCCTATTAAATTGTATCGCTTAAAATGAAAAATAATAATTGAAAAAGACCAATGAAGAAACTTTTTTAATTTATATTTTCTTTTCATTGATCTATTGAGTTCAGAACGAAAGTTTAAGGTAACAGCAATTGTGCAGCAATCGCAAAGTAACAGTAGGTCTACGAAAAATAAGTATAAGTATAAAAATAACTTCGCTAAGAGTAAAAAAGTCTCCAATAGTTGCCTATTCCTGAAAATAGTTGCTTTTTTTAACCTTTTCGTGCAAAAAAAGTCACCTAAGGCCGAAAATAGTAGCATTTTAGTAGCCTGTGGCAACCCTGCAATTGTAACTTTCACCATATTTTGAGAAATGTTTTAAACGAAAGGTTTCTAATTATTAATATCAACAGTTTTTTTTTCTAAATAAATTTATAATAATTTTTTTCATGATGAGTGTTGAGAATTATATTTGGCATAATAACCCAACTTAATTTCTTTTTTTTCCTCGTTACTATGAAAATCCACTCAAAGGTGGTTAGCTTATAAAATAATGGTCTTGAGAGAGAGAACCAAAAACTGAATACTGATCAAAAGGTAGGTGATTAAAATTAAAAGTATTTAAATCCAAATTTAAAAAAATAAAAGAAGAAAGATGGTTTAAGAGTTATTAAAAAATTCAGTTTAAAAAATAGTTACTGTGAGACATTTTTGTCTCTTGGTTCGTTTTTATGTCCTCTTAATGATGACCAAGGACTATTTTAATTATAGCTTATTTATTATTAAATTCTTGATTACAGAATTATTTACAGAAAAGTTACAAATAGATACATGAGCTGTTGAGTATAATGTTTTTGGAGCGCAACTGCTCCCTTCATACTAAATCTATCATCGTTCAATTACAACCCTACTCTTACGGCGTTCAAAACTGATCTCTTCTCTAAAAAATCCTCTTTCCCATAAGAAACAGTCCTTTGCTCCACCCCCAATGTAGGGGACGACACCTGCAGTGTCCTTCACCCTCTGACCCTCAGGTCAAGGGGTCAATCAAATGCGTGGGAGAGGAATCAGGATCCTGACACCTCCCCCCCGGTTTCATCTAGTTCGACCTTCTTTCCTGGTCGTACAAGTGAAACCTAAAAACAATGCAAGCCCATCCCTGCACCAAAAAACAATAACACGCACACATTCCCGTGCGCAAAAAAGATTGGCCGCATTATACCTTATTAAACATACAATTACACTTAGGACACTTAACAAACTAATAAATACAAAATCAAAACATAGCATAAAAGAACCTAATATTTTTACAATCAAAACATTAAAATCACTTTTATCAGGCCAAAAATAAAATATCCATGCCAAAATCCATTTATAAAATTCCATCAATATAAAATCCTTAAAATCATGCCCAAAATTCCTGCCTAACAAATAATAATAATTAGCATACAAAATTAACCGCCCAAACTGCCCAAAACTCCACTGCTTCAAGTTCATTGACCTAATCCCCTGGAACATATCGCTTTCTATACCACTTCCTCTTAAGTGAGTAGCTAACTCTTTTGCTTTACTTTTTCTTTCCGACCCCCCTTTCTGAAACCAAATCCTTATTTTCATCTGCACCTTACGGGGTTTAATTCTGATATCGGGAGTGTTTGAATTCGCAGCTGTGTACAACTCCTTCTTAGGATACTTAAACAATTTTTCTCTCCCCTCAAACCACAGAAGTTTAGATTCCATCGCGCCGTCGCTATCTCCCTTTCTTTTCTCACAGGACAAATCCATCCTCTTCAACGCGTTAATTGGACTTTTAACCTTCACTTCAACCCCTCGCTGACCACAAACTTCTTTGCCTTTAAAATCCTCCCTCACTTCCTCTAACACTCCTTCAAATTCCGAGCCCTGCACCTGCTCCTTTTTAAGTCTTTGGCTATGAGAAAAGGGTGATTCCTTATCTCCACCCCCTACTTTCTCACCACACTCCGGATTCATTAAAATACATGGTGGATCTTCGTCCCCTCCCCCGTTTGACTCTATCTCCAACACCTCGAGACCCCCCGGAGTGATTCGCACTCCTCTCCCGTCCGAATTCTCGCAAGCAAGGTCAGTGTCCTTAGTCTCAATCCCCTTGTTCCCTTCTTGTTCTTTTCCCTCAGAACAGATCATCTTTTTCTCCCACTCTTTTCCCCACCGTTCATCTCCTGCATTTTCAAAATCCTGCTCCTCTAATATTTTAAACTCCCTTGACCTTATCACCGTCGTCTCGTTTTCACTTTTGACCACTACCGGGATTTTTTCACTAGGGTTTACAATTCCTTCCCCTATCCCACAGTTACTAGGAACATGACTGAGCTTTTCCTCTACAGCAGGGCCTATCTCTGAATTTACAAAGATCCATCTCCCTATCTCAAAATTTTCTTCAGGATCTAAAGATTGCCTTGATACGCTTAATTTAGGAACATTGTATATTATTTTTGAGAAACAAGACTTCTCCTCAACCACCTCGATTCTACGCAAATCCGATTCGTCTTTCTTCCCCCTCTTTTCGTGACTAACGCGTTCTACGGAATCTTGCTTAGCCTGATCTTTCTTCAGATCTAACCTAAATCTATTAATTTTCGGACACCCCCTCTTTAAGTGTCCTACCTCTCCACAGTTATAACATTTCGGGGACCATTTTCCTGAGCTAGTACTATTTTTCCTCAGCGATTCACGCGGAAACTTACCCTTTCTATTAACATTCGGACCATTCCATTCAGGAAATCGTCTCACCCCACCCTTCACATTCACCTCCTTTCCTTCAATTCCAAAACCAAACCTTCGGGACTCCGGCCTCTCCGCTGATTCCACGGTGCCTAAACATCCAACCGATCCATTTAAATTGACTAAGGGTTTACAATCCTGGGTTTTACTTTCCTCATCCTGGTCCTCCATTAAAATTTTTGTTAACATCTCAATCCCTAGTATAGTACATCTTATCCACTCATGATCATATTCCCGTTCTCGTTTTAACCATTCCAGTTCACGTATCCTTCTATGTAACTCCCGTTTTCTACCTTCTCTTAATTCTCGTTCCTGCTCTTTTTGCCTCTTTATTTTATCCTCGCGTTCCCTATCTTCTTTTAACTTTTGTTGCTCACGTTCCCTATCTTCTTTTAATTTTTGTTTCTCCCGTTCCCTATCGTCTATCAATTTTTGTAATTCCTGCATTCTAACCGCATGCTCCTGTTCCCGTTTCCGTTCCTCTCGTTCCCATTCCCGATCCTCTCGCTCCCGTTCCTCTTTTTCTAATCTATCCTCTTCAATCACACTTAAAACATCTTTAGTAAATTGCTCATCGTAATCCGAACTCCCGGTGATCAATGCTTTTAACTCAACAAGCTTGACGTTTTCGGGAACCGTTAGCCCCAGCTCCTCAGCTAGAACTATCACATCTTCCTTTTTTGCTGTTAGAAGAAAACTCATACTGACAGTATTAATTTAATTCCCTAACCACCAAAAAAAAAAACAATGCTATTTAAAAATAAAATTAAAAAAAATAAACTTAGCAACACTTTCCCCCCTACTCATACACCGACATTCTATTATGAAATTTAACGCCTCATATGTAAACCAAACATATACAATACAATTTGTATCATGCAATATTCAAAACATGCAATATTCAAACATTACTTCTTAATGCAAAGAAATACAAATTACTCTTTTCAACTTTCATTGCAAAATAATACAATTTCGTACTCTTTTGTTACACCTAAAATATACACTTTTACTTTCCCCAAAATTAAAACTCTTAAATTTCGTACATTCTACCGTCGTAATAATTAACCATTTCATCATTTAAACAAAAGCAAACCCCTTCCTTGACCTTTTTTCCGGTCCAAAATTATTTTAACAGAATGCATTATAAATAATAATCACTACTAAATAATAATCAGCCAAGAATCTTGTTTACTCAGATCGCTATTGACATATAAAAACACAATCTTTAAATAATCCTACACTTTTTTACATGTTATTAAATCAATACTCTTCTTCTTTCATACATACTCTTAATAAAGCAATAAAAAAAATACACTCTTAACAAACCAACCACTAGGTTACTTTTAAAAAAAAACATCAAATCATTACTTATTATATTTATCAATAATAATCATACTCATTAATCATACGAACAATACTATAGCTAACTGGCCAATCCCTTAAGCTCAGATAAAATAACACATCAGGTTGACTTTAAACCAAAACAAAATAAACTTATCCCCTTAACTAACTACCCTTTTTGTTAAACTTCTACCCAGAAATGTGAGCGTGTAATTTATCTTTTCATGCATGAGATAAAGCTTACCTCCCTTTATTATCTTTTCAATTGTCCTCTTTAGCAGAGAGTCGATGTTGAAACCACACTCTATGGTCACCGGTCACGGGGGGTAGCGCTGGCTGCCTATCGCCTCCGGCGATAATAGTCCCTTTATAGTACCGTCTCTTCAACTCCCGTTGATGTTGTCAGTCCACCGTCACCCTTTCCTTCAGGCAATCTTTTTCACTAGGCATTCCCGTAGGCATCCTTCTATCAAGATTGACTCCATGAGGCAACACTCTTTACTGGGCATTTCTCATAGTGGGCATCGGCGATGATTCTTTTCACTAGCATAGCAGTTCTCCTTCCATCCTGGCGAGAATCCTGTTAGGCTGCGACAATTTGTGAGACATTCTTGTCTCTTGGTTCGTTTTTATGTCCTCTTAATGATGACCAAGGACTATTTCAATTATAGCTTATTTATTATTAAATTCTTGATTACAGAATTATTTACAGAAAAGTTACAAATAGATACATGAGCTGTTGAGTATAATGTTTTTGGAGCGCAACTGCTCCCTTCATACTAAATCTATCATCGTTCAATTACAACCCTACTCTTACGGCGTTCAAAACTGATCTCTTCTCTAAAAAATCCTCTTTCCCATAAGAAACAGTCCTTTGCTCCACCCCCAATGTAGGGGACGACACCTGCAGTGTCCTTCACCCTCTGACCCTCAGGTCAAGGGGTCAATCAAATGCATGGGAGAGGAATCAGGATCCTGACAGTTACCAATAATAGTAAAAAGTTTATAATAAATTATTGCATTCCTTTTTATTTCATAGAACAGCGCTTTTTCACTTCATAGAATCAGACTCAGGAAAATTTTGTATTTAAAAATAGATAAAATATTTTGAAAGGCTAGTTTTTACTGTAACTATTTTTGCAAAAACAGTGTGTAGATGTTATTCAGGGTTGCAAAAAACCCGGGTTTTTGTAGAAAAACCCAACCCGGGTGGCTTTTTCTGGGTTTTATTGGGCTTTTTTGGGTTCTATTGGGCTTTTCTGGGTTTTTCATGTTTTCAAGGGGACTTTTTCAAAAGAGAGGGCAGGGATAAGTATCTTATTTTAAAAAAGCTTATTTTAATATTAAGTTTAATTTTATAAATTGACTTCATATAGATAATTAATACAAATAAATTGATGTGAAAGTCTGAAAAAAGTTTCTTCTGACATCACGATAGAAAATGTTAAATGTACTCACACACATCACACATTTCAAACTTATTTTAACACAGGATTACTTTTTACTTATATTTTAATCTTAAAAAATATTTGAGGAACATTCTTTATTTGCATAGAAAGCGAATAAATGGCACTGAATAATCAATAGCCATACAATCAAATCTAGTCAGCAAGGTGACTCTCAGTCTCCAACGCAATTAGTTTTTTCACTATAGGTTAATTTTTTTTAGGCTAGACTACATAAATATTTCAATAGAATAGCTCTTTAATATAACAGAGGATTAAAAAAGAAATCAATCTTAGAAAAACCCACTTTAGGGTGGGTTTTACCCAGTAAAACCCGGGCGGGTTTATTTGGGCAGGTGGGTTTTTTGCAACCCTGTGTTATTTACTAATATAAAATAATAATTTTCGTCTTGTGGGATATGAGCAACTCAGTAAGTTAATAAGCTTACATTTAGCGTTACATGAACTACTCTTTCTGTTTAAAATGCAGAGGTCTGTCCAGGCCGAATTTACTACCGTTTAGCGGTACCTTCACAAATTTAACTTTAGGAAAAACGGTAGTTTCACAAAATCAACTTTAGGAAAAACGGTAGTTTCACAAAATTCTTTTTCTTAAAATTTTATTTTTGTATCCCTTAAGAAACGATAAATCCAAATTTTTGTGTTGATTTTTTAATATAATTTTTAATTTTTCACAAATTATATCTAAATTTTCTGAGAAAAACCTAGACAGAACCCTAAAATGATAACAGTTGTATTTAAGTAACTCATATTCTTTTTTAAAATTAATACTTTTAATGACGCTGTAATCAAAAAAGTATCCCATGTGAAAATTTTGTCATAAATTACAGCCTTTTACACACAAATTTTGTATTAAAACAAATAATACAATTTCTAAATATCTTGACATAGTTTTTAAAACATCCTGACATTTTATAACCCTTTATGTACAGTTGGGACTTTTAAGTGCCATTAATATTATTTCCATATAGCATAAAAATTGCACAAAATATCTCATTGGAACTTGTCTGTCTCTAAGATATGACTTTCAATTCACCATTACTAGTTGATCACACCCAATTATTTAAAACTGAACTTGAACTGCTATAGATTTATTTGGTTGTTAATAAATTTATAGCTTAAGTTCAGTTTCATTCAAGGAGGTCATTTTATGATACATTTCTTAATTTTATGCTTTCTATCTCGATCAATTTTGCAAGTAAGACTTTCATATTTTTTTTTTTGTCTTTCATATTCACTAAAATATGTATATGCAGATACATAATAGACAGTTAAATTAGTATAAGATTTTCAATGAGAAAATTTTATTCTTATCATTAAATATTTTCATAATAAAAAATTTTTTCATTGATCAAAATACATTTTTTAAATACATTATTTACAAAATCAGGGTATTGTCAAAAGAAGGTCGATTATTTAGGGTTCCATAGCCAAACAAAAATTGGGGACTGTTGATCTTGGTAGTTATACACTCATCATCTAAAGTTAAAGAATCTTAACAAGTTATAGACTTACAAGTGCATCTGCTTGTTCAGCTAAGAAAAAACCTTTCTCTAACTGAGGCTTTCCTTGAATGACATCTCCTACATAAAACATAATGAAATGTAATTATAAAAACTGTTTATTTTTACCAAAATGAATACAGTTTTTCATGTTAATTTGAAATTAGAAACTTTATATAATGAAACAGAATTTAAATTGAGAACTTTCAAAATCTTTGAAGCATCTTACTGCTGCCACCATAATGGTCCAATTTTCACAGAATCTACAACAATATTTAACAATTATTTGTAATTTTTTTTTGTTCCCCCTGTGATAGCATAAATAGACTTTAAAAAAATAATAATTATTGTATTGATCTAACATCGATTTTACTTATTTTGCAACAAGAGAACTGTTTACTGACAGTTAGAAGAGTTAAAAATTTTTGCATGTACAGAAGGGAACCGATTATCCGGAACGATCGGGACCCTCGCTAATCCGGATAACTGATTTTTCCGGTTTTCTGAATCGCTACAAAAAGCCGTTTTTTTTATTGCTAAACCCAACTAAAAAAATCATTTTTTTTTGGAAATAATCTTTAAAAGAAGAAAAAACGATGGAGTAGTACACTAATGATTATTTCCAAAATGATGGTAAGGTAAACATCTTTCAAAAAAAAAAGAAAAATCCTAGGAGGAAAAAAAATTTTTTTTTTTAAAAATGGCGGGAAAATTTATTGAATTTCGTTCCGGTTTTTTGGTTTTCTGGTTTCCGGATAACGGGTTCTGTACTGTATAACTATTTTTTTAATCAATATTATTTATTTATTTTCTTCCTTAAGAAGTACATTTTCTTAGAATCTATAGTAACAGTTTTCAATAATTTTTTTCTTCTCATTTCTTTCATGTTGAAACTTATAGTCATTCATATTTTACTCCCATTTCAATTAAATTATTTTACACATTTAAAAAAAAAAAAAACTTCAATAAGAATTTCAAATTTGAAAAAAACTTATTCAAAGTATTCTGGAAGATTAAAAAAAAAAATAGTTTTCGAAATTCGATTTAGCTTGAAAAGAACTATAAAGATAGCTATTTCAACATGTGTTGCAAGTTTTTTTCAATAATTTTGTTTAACCAAATCCAAGAAAAGGTACTTTTATTCAGAAAAATTGTGTTTTTGAGTCTGATTACTTAAATTAAATCACTTGATTTTAAAAAAAACATTGATTTAAATCAAATAATTTTTGTTTTTGGATAAAAAATTATGTATTTAAGTTAAAAACATTTTTCTTATTTAGGATAATTTATAAACAAATTTTTAAGGATGTGATTTTTAAAAGTCTGACCTCATGTATACAAAAGATTTTAAGCACAAAAATAAGAGGGTAATGTATGTAAATTATTATTTGACGTTCAAGCTAAACAAAATTTTTTTTAACAATATAAGATAAAATGTGGATTAAAGTGATATGAAACTTATAAACTATAACTTTTCATTGCATAATAATTGTATTATAAACATTGGCTGTATGCATAATAATTTGCAATTTAATAAACATATTTCAACTATAACAATTTAGTTTTATGTTTCAAAGAATAAAAAAGTTTAAAAACTCGTTAAACATGTAGTTCGTGTATAAAACTAATAAGAAAAGACTTGATTAGCAATGAGTAATTTAGAATAATTGCTTCCTGATCAGGGGTAATTGTGACACAATGTGAAAAGTCCTGAAAATTTTATGCCCAATAACTCAATATCAATTTATATACCATACATGTTTCTTGTTTAACATAATTTTTTAAACCAAGATTTATAACTAGATTACCTACCAATGAAGAATATCACACCTTAAGAGTAACTAATTTAAGAAAAAACTTAGTTTTTTACAAGAATCACAATATGAGATTTTAAAAACGTGTGAATATGAATTACGATACTGGATTCTAAAAACGCGAAAATATAAAGGAGATTTTGAATTTTAAATTGATTGAATACAAATTGTAATGCATGATTCTATATGAATAGGATTCGCATTGCATGGCTTTTAAATCACGTATAAATACAAAAATTGATGTTTGATATTACAAACACGTAAATTTGAATCACAATATTGGATTTCAAAAAAGAGTGAATATGAACCGCGACATACATTTTTAAATTGCTTGAATACAAATCACAGTGTGTAACTTTAAAATCATGTTACAAAAATAGATTTTTGATATTAATATTCCTTGAATTGCGATATTAGCTGATTCTAATGAATTTCCAAAAATTTAAAATTGCAAAAATCCAGCAAACCCTATCAAATTGGTGGAAGAACTACAATGCATATAAATTCTCCTAAACACGATATTTATTGAGCCAGGAATTTTATGAATTATTTTTGGGTATCTGAGCCGGAAAGATCTAATGATATAGAAAACTGTATAAGAATATCTTCTGAAGAAGGTCAAGGTCTATCATGGGTAATAGAGCCAATTTCAGCTGTTATTTTTACCTGTAGAATTGCATACTCCTCTTTTTCAGTATAAATATACCATAAAACTGAAGAATTAGTCCTCATGCAAAAGCAATAAGGCTAGCAACGATCAAAGTATGTATTTAATACTAGTAAGTCCGTATAATTCAAAAAATATCTTTGTACAGTTATTTTTTGTCAGGTAATTTGTTAATTTATAATCAACTTGAATTTTATTGAGAAATGTAAGCAGCTATAATATATAATTAAAATGGAAATTTTTTTCCCTCTCTTCTGCTAGCTGTCGTTTATAATTTTCATATATACATATCTTCTTTAACATACTTTACAACATTAATTTAACTTCTGCCGTTAAAGCAAAATGGCATTAAACTATGAAGCACTTACGTAAACAAAAAATATTCAGCTCTTGTTAAATAAATTTAAACTAATATACTTCATTTAACAGCTATAAAAAATTACCTAAACTAAGTGAGGTGTTTTTAGGAACACTTTTGGATGATTCTGAGCCATTACATTCAGACAGCGCCTTCAGTTCTTCTGCTCGACTTACGTATTCCAATAACTAAAGAAAAATGAAGTGCAAAATATATATTTCCTGTTTTTAAGTAAAAAAAAAAAAAAATTGCATAGCATCAAAATTTATTTCTGAATCGAGTTACATTAAAAGCACTGCCCATAACAACAATCACAATTAGTGTTGGGGATAAAGTTTTGAGGAACATGGTAAGAGCCATGCTCTTATTCACAATTATAACAAATTCAAATTATCAATTCTAATATTCATTTGCTTCATTATCAAAAGAAATGGAGAAAAACAAAAGATTTTTCGTATGCTTCTGTATAAGTATTTAAACTTTTTTCTAGAACAGAAAATCGCTTTATATAAGTGCAAATTATCCTAAATGCTTTTTATAGGTACCTCATATATATTATTGCTATATATATGTGCTAAATAACTCTCCATAATTTTTGTGCTGTCTTTCCAGCTCCTGTAATCTTTGCATATCTAACTATTATTATCAAAACAATTATGAAAATTTTGTTACAAAAATAAAGAACTTTTATACAGAAAAAAAAAGAAAAAATTAAAGACAAATTTTTTATGCATTATATTAAACATGTTTCCAGCATTTGTAATTTTTTTTTGTCTTTAACCAATAACAATTTTTACATATGCAAAAATATAATGCATAAATATTTCTAATATTTAATACTAGTAAGTCCGTATAATTTGAAAAATATCTTAATATAGTTATTTTTTGTCAGGTAATTTGTTAATTTCAAATCAACTTGAATTTTTTTGAGAAATGTAAGCAGCTATAATATATAATTAAAATGGACATTTTACCCCCCTCACTTCTGCTAGCTGTCGTTTATAATTTTCATATATACATATCTTTTTTCTGAGATTTTCCAGAGACTCACATATCTAAGTATAAAATAATTCATAGGCAGTGTCAAATATTAAAAAATTATAAATTTTTAAGGTTGAAATAAAGAGAACTTAGATCATTTCTGAAGAATTTCACTATGCCAGCAATGTTAAAAATGTAAAACTAATATAAACTTTCATCCTACACTTTTTGTGCATTTGAAAGAAAGCATATATATATATCATTGAAATAATAAATAAATATATGAGTTAAGTATAACTTATAGAATAGGAAGAAGATAAGATGCACTTTCCTTGATCAATAATTTTAACATAAAAGCAATATATCAAGATTCATATTTAAATGAAGAAAATGGCAGAGCTTTTACTAAACTCACAATTTTTATAAAAGCGCAGAAAGCAGAACATTGTTTGAATAGTGGGCATAGGGATTAGAAACTAAACTAACCAGGTATTTCTTTTTAATTTAATAAAAAATAAAAAGAAATGCCTGGTTGGGACCAAATTTTCATAAAGATGTAAGTGGTAAATTCAGGATATATTTAGATTCTCTTTTCAAAGTAAAATGCATAAAAAGTATTAATGACTTATACGTGCATAATAAAAAAAAATTCTGAGTGCAAATAATAAAAATTAAAACAAATAAATAAAAATATTTAATGTAAATAAATTTAAACAAACATAGTTGTAAGATTACAAAGAATATTATTACTACAAATCTATAAGTATACAAAAAAATAAGAATTTTGAAAATTTTCATTTGTACCTTAAATTACCTTTTAGTGTTAATTAGAAAACAATAACTTGTATGATTTGTTCAGAAAGTTACATAAGTTACACGTAAATAAATATATAATTTCCAAATTTTAATCATAACCAGTACATTATCTAACATTATAATGCACTGGTTATGATTAAAATTCGGAAATTATATATTTATTTACATAGCTTTTAAATTTATAGTGTTTTCTCTTTTTTAATTAATCTAAGAAAAGTAAGAAATTACATTTTTTCATAAACATTGAAACCATTGCCAAAAACAAAGTTAGCAATATGAAATTATTACTATCCGATACTCTATGAAAAGCTTAACTAGATCAGTGCCTTACTGTTATGACTCTTTAACAAGATCCTCTTTTTCATTGCTATTTTTATTTTTCTATTTCACATTTTTTATTAATATTCAAGACAGTTCAGGTTGGCTCAGAGACATAAGCTCTGTATTCCTACATTGCAGATAATTCTTCTACAAAAAACCTAAAATAAGAGCTTTATAAAGAGCTGAAAAATGCAAATAGAAAAATAACTGCCAAAAACAAAACAAAAATAAGCCTTTATTAAGGGCTTTAAAAATAGTTTCATGAATAACTTTTCAATGATTTAAAGAACTTTCATGAACATTAAATATATTTGTTCTGCTTTTAAATTAATTTTTACATGATGCAATGAAAAGTCAATGTGTTGTACTTGCGTTCTAAACAATAAAAATTTTAACAAAAATATAAATTTTTAGTTCTATATAATTTACTATATAAAGTAAATTAAAGAAAAAAAAAGAAATACATTTTAAGGATATGGAATAATGCTGAATACATTTTCAAACTAAATAAAAAAGAAAGGATGAAATCAAAGTAAAAATAGCAAAATAAACAACTCACTTTTTTCCTAAGTTCTTTTCGTTTAGTTGAATTGCTTTCATCTGAAATAAAAACTATCATTTTAATCTATAAAAAAAGTAACTACCTTAAAACTATCAAAGATTATAATTAATTATGATTAAACTACATAATATATTATCATTCAAAAAAAATTCCAAAACATTTGACATTTTATTTAAAAAAAATCAATATTTAAATAGGTTTGAGATATTTCAATTGGAATTTACTCAACTTTCATTTCCTTCATTTAAATTCAATAAAAAAAAAAATTTCCCTATAAATCTGACTCAGTAACGTTAATCCATAATTTTAATACATATTAAACAAGATTAAACGCTTATTATTTTAACTTATACAAGTTACATAACAGTCAACAAAACTTAAATGAAAAAACAACAATTAATTTCACTTATTAAGAGTCAAATAACATCTACTGTATAAAAAAATTAGAATGTATATTTAAATTAGTTTAATGACAAAAGAACTAAAATACTAAAACCACTTAAACGTTTATTTTTATTCTTACTATTCAAATGAGGAACTAAATATTCCAAAGCTTGACTATAATATTTGATTGATTCTTTATACTCCTTGCTAGCATCCGCTTTAACAGCCTCTTTAACGAGATCAATCTATAATAAATCAGAAATTTATTAACTACAATGAAATGAAAAAGTTTTTTGTTTAATTTCAAGTATAAATTGTTGATCCACATGATCAAATATTATCCTTTAGCTAATGCCCAGTAACGTCGATAAGCAACATTTTTTGCACTTTTTATAAATTAAAATTCTTATTATTTGTTTAATTTTAATAAATTAAATTATAATTCAATTACTCTAACAATAAAATGGTTGAAAATTTTTAAAAGTAAACCAGATATATATTTTTTTTTAATGGGCAATATATGTTACGTTTGTTTTGGGGGGATACATTGAAAAAATTGTTCTTGGGGACTTAGCGGTTCGTAAAAATCAAAAGATTGGCAAACACTGCTCTAGAATAGCTTTCCTTCAGATAGTTTTATAATTTAAATTTAATTTTTTCAAGCCACTTTTAAGTTACTGAAAACAGTGGACACACACAAAAGCATTGCAAGGCGTCATGGTGCCCGTGAGCATAGGATTGGGAACCCCTGATCTAAAAATATTTTTTTTTAAATATTTTTAATACGTAAATGTTATTTTACAAATATTATAATATGTAAAATATTTTTTGTTATACAGAAAAACCCTGGTAATTTCTGAACTACAGTCCTATTAACACACTTAAAAAATATCTTTTAAAATACATAAGAAACAATACTTTGAGATTCTAGATAGGCAAGATAGCAGTAGACATAAATATTAATCAAACATTGCACTATTAGCACATAAAACTTCAAAATTATTGTAAAGCAAAATAAAATAATACATACAAAAACATTACGCAAGACTTAATAGCTCAGTTTATATACCTTCGCTTAAAACACAAATATATGCCAGTTATTCTATTTTTACCAATTAACAAAAATAAAGTTACTAAGCAGTTTTTTCTTTCTTTTTTTGCAGGATTTTTTGGATATTATACTTAAACCACATCATTACAGTTTATTACAGGTCGTTACAAAACGTTGAAAGTTCCTAATAATATAACTGAATAGCAGTACATTAGAGAAAAGAATGATAAAAATGATTACGCCTTTATTGAAAGTCTCTGGGGTGGGCATGTGCTCCAAATCAACATAAGGATGATTGAAGAACTCCTCAAATGAAATCCTTTGGTTTGGATCTCTTTGCAACAAGCTGAGAATGAGTTCCCTGCACTTGGGTGAAACATTAGCTCCATATGGTATCTAATTTGAAGAGAAACAAAAATGTCATTCTAAATAAATTAATATCTCCAAAAAAATTGAAAATAAAGATTTTTAACCTTTTATTAAAGTAATCAGTCAAATAATAAATAACTTACTCGTACTGAAAATTAAGTGAATTTTTACAATAAGTACAAGCATTTATGGAATTACCTTCACTGTAAGCATTTTAAATATAATTCCTCGCAATTTATTATTTTTTTGAAATTTAATACGTTATAAATTATACTAGTTTTGTCAGACTTTTGAAAACCTTTATTTTCTTATATATAGACTAGTAAAATATTTCTGTTCTTATTTAGTTCTAGTAATTGATCATTTTTTTTAGAAATAATTTTGTTACATTTGGCCTATTTTAAACATCCTTTAACATGCATAATTTTAACTCAAAAGATTAAATCAAAAACATTTTACTAATACCAGCCAATTGGTCATAAAAGATTTCCTAGCTCAGCATTTTTGCAGAAAATTTTAAAAACATGACAATGTTTAGATACAACAACATCAGTGGTAAATTATTCAACCAACATAATTTAATTGTGAGCTTTGATTGTACAAGAACTCGGATTTAACAAGCAAATTTTTTACAGGTTGTTCATTCATGCATTAATGATAAAATAATCTGCTATTTATTACATGCTATGCCAGATGAATTAGTCATTGCAAAATGAATATTCTCAAATCTAGTTGCTTGCATTTTCAACACAAAATTTCGAAAAATCAGACATCAGATCTGCTCTTCATTTTTAGTGATGCATTCATTTCATCAAGATATAAATTCGATAATGAATAAACTTAAAAAAAAAGTTTTTGATGACAAAAATTTTTTTTGGAAAGAAGACACAAATGAGGTCTAATGAAACAGTTACTTAGCAATACTTTTGACATCATTAGTGTCAAAAAATAATAAATTAAGCACAATAAGTATTGAACAAAAAATTTTTTTTAAAGAATAATGTTAAATGCCCATACATTTTCCCTTTCTTGAGATTTATAAATTAATCCCTTTTTAAGCAATTTCTAATTAGTATTTTTCTCTGAGTTTTTATTTTTTTTATAAAATCAGCCGTCTCATTTGTAATAAGTACCCTGATTTAATGAGTGAATTACTTCAGAATACTTGCTCTCGTTAAAAACGAATTTGATTGTAAACATATGTGTGTGTAGATATACTTGGTCCTGGTACCAGAACTAGTTCAGTACAGTGGTGGGCAGCTCAAGTTTAATTTGGTCTTGCAGGTGAAACTAAACCAAAATTTAAAAAAATTACAGACCAAATTAAGTTAATTTTAAAAAAATTAATCTCCTCTGTATTAACACCTTGCCATTCATCTTTATAAAAGTTAATTTAAAGTACTTTATTTTAGAAGTGCAAATATTTCATCATGTACTGAATTATTAGTTTATTTTGATAATCAAGTGACACATTTGAATAAAAATATTTTACTGCATAATTTGCAGATCAATTTCATAGTTTTCCTATGATGCTACCGATCAATACAGAGGTTCTACTAATGGGTATATATATGTATATAATACGGTGATGAATTTAATAAATAATTTTACTTTTAAGCAATATATTTAAAATAGTTATGCATTCTTATCAATAAAAGAAAAACAGGAATCCAAATATATACACTTTTCTTTTAAAAAAAAGCTTACTTCAATCGGATTAGAGCTTTTTATTTTCTCAGCAAGCTCCGTGAAAGTTTTAGATGAAAAAGGGGCTTGCCCAAAAAGACATTCTGAAAGACATGGAAAATTATTAAATCTAAGAATTTTTTACAAATCAAACAGTAACAAAAGTGCATAAAAATTTATAAATAAATATAAAGTTTTAAAATTTCGTAATCAATCATAAACACTTAGTAAAATAAATTTTACAGTTAAAGTTGATTTCTTAAATATATTCAACTTGTTTACACTTAGTAGTATGCAATCTGTTATTTTAATTACACAAGACAAATATTTTGCACAATTCAAGTACAATAAAGAGTGCTATCCCACAATTTCTTTTCCTTTTTTCTTTAATATTTTTGTAAACAGCCACTATAGTTCTTTCTCCTTTATCGCTATTTTTTATAGGCGTCTATTATGATAATTTTGTTTTATTAATGTGCAACATTTTTCTTTTCTACAGAAAATAAGGTCATATTATAAGTTCAAATTATAGGTATCAAGTATCCAGTTTTGCATATCCAGAACTTGCTGTATTTCAGGTAGTCAAGCTTTAACTGTATATCTTATCTATGTAAACAGAGTGTAACATAACGCTATGCAAGTACAAGAGTTAAGGTAAAAGGAGGGAATACTTACCATACAGTATAATTCCCACAGACCAAAGATCTACCCTAGCATCATATACTTGTTTTAAAAGAATTTCTGGAGCCATATATAAAGGAGAACCACGAAATGATGTGGCTTCTTTATTTGAATGTAGATACTGAGAAAGACCAAAATCTAAAAAATAAAATTGACAAAAACATGAAATAAGAGGATTAGTTACAGCTTTGTCATGTTTCTATAGATTGTAGAGCTGATTTTTACAATGCATAAAACTGCTATGTCTTAGTATGTTCTTCCAACAAGCTTTTAATTATAGATAAACTCTTTAATAATACCTTCATCAGTTATTACCTTCAACAGTTCCATAAAAAAAAAATCTGGGGTGTTTTAGACACCAAGTGATAAAATCTGAAATTTTGTGCAAAAAATTGATAACAAGATATCAATTAACATACTGTTCAAATTTAGTATACTTTTTTCAACAAAGACTTATAATTGATTTACCTATAAATAATGAATCACACTCTTATAGTAACTAATTCAAGAAAAAACTTAGTTCTTACAAGAATCCTGATATTGAACTTCAAAATCGTGTGAATATGTATCGCGATATTTGACCATTAGAACGCGAAAATAGAAATCGCGATATTGGGTTTTAAAATTGTGTGAATATGAACCGCCATATTGGATTTATGAATTGCATAAATACGAATTGCGATGCACGATTTTTAGATCCCATGAGTGCAAATAGCGACATTGGATTTCATATTCACATGAATACGAATGGCGATATGGATTTAAAAAGCGTGCAAATACAAATTGCGATATTAAATTTTTAAATCGTGTGAATATAATTCATAAGGAGTAAATTTTAAATCAAGTAAGTACGAAAATTGATGTTTAATATTAAAATTGTGTGAATAAGAATCGCCATACTTGGGAATTTAGGGGTAGCTCCAAATGTTAAAAATTATAAAATTCAGACAAACTAAAAAGAAAATCAAAATTGCGGAAGAGTCATATGTATGGAAATGTCTTGTTAAAGCAATTTAGCTAAGTTCCTAAAATTTAGATTTCAGAATTTAATTCTTACTTTAAATTTTAGATTGTGGTGAAAATTGCGTCGGATTATAAGTTTTAATTCGTGGATGAATGTTCGTGAGATACGGGGATTTCTGCAAAAAAATCACATGCCCTGCTCCTAGTTTCTAGCTCTGGAGGGATGATACAATAAACCCAGAATTCTGGGGAACACCCAAATACTATCACCCCTGAAAAATGCTCAGATTAAAAATTTGGGCAAGGCTTTTTGTTTCCCAAAAGTAAATAAACATTATATTAATGTGATCAGGGATGAGATTGGCCAAAAGGCAAAAAAGCTGAATTTCCACTTTAAATTTTATGTGTGTGCAATCGTTTAATAATAAATTCCTGACAATTTAAGATAACAAACAACAAAAATTGCTATTTTAGTTTGAAAAAATTACATGATAATCAGCAACTGTTTAGATAATTATTTTTCATATGATAAGAATTTTGCATTTTATATCATAAATAACAGCAGCATTATTATTTCTTAAATTTCAGTACTGAGTTAATCAACTCTTTTTCCACAAAAAATTGAATAATTTTTTAAGTGATTGCTTTTGTTTGCTATATCTTTTGTTTTTTTGTTGCTTAGTTTGCTGCAAACGCTTTATGTTTTACGAAACAAGCAAAAAATCCTTTAGTAAGGTCAAATTTCTCGTAATGTAGCTTGTGAATGAGGGGAAACAGATTGGTGATTAATTTAGTCGTTAGCCCATCTTCTCTCAAATCCAATTTTTTCTTTCTTTACCAGCTCTGTCACATTCTTCTTTGAAAGCACAGCATGTAAGTTTTGAATATGCCTATATATACTAATAATTGTTGATAGAAAAACAGTCACGTTTATAGTAACTAATTTTAAAAAAACCTACTTCTTACAAGAATCGCGATAATTGATTTTAAACTCGTGTGAATACAAATCGTTACATAGGTTTTTAAAAACGCGTAAATACAAATAGTGATATTGGATTTTTAAATGTCATAAATAAGAATCATATTGTAGTATATTCAAATCGCGTGAATAAGAATCGAAATGTTAGCTAATTCCGGGCTTGAGACTTTTAAAAAGCTTGTTTGAAGCAGCAACGTTTGAATTACGAAAATACGAACTATCTGGCGGGCGGGTAAAAATGAGGAAAATCGTATATTCTGTGCGTAAAAGCGGCGAAAATAGCTAAAATGTAAAAATGTGGAAGGATTGACAGATATGTAGGTTGAATTTTCTGTTTATCTCTGAAACTCGGAAATAAATATAATTCTTTTAATTCAACGGGTAAATTTTTCGAAAAAGCAAAATATTTATTTAAAAATTTTCTTTCAAAAAAAGTGAAACTTTTAGATAATTGGAGCTTTTGATAAAAAGGCGGATATTCGAGACACAAAAGTAAAAAAAGCGGATATCCGCTGAAAAGCGGAAAAATCTCATTCCTGTGTGATATAACATTCTTGGTTGAATAAAAGCACCAAATCTTTTACATTTCCACCAATATTTTTCTAGCAAAATGACACTAAACAACTTCGCTGTTACATTAGAATAATATATGCTTTGAAATTGGTAAAATGGGAAATTTAAAAAAAAAATAGTTTCATACCTCCAAGTTTTAAAACTGGTTGCTTAAAATCAGTCAATAATATGTTTTGAGGTTTTAAATCCATGTGAGAAATATTGTTAGATCGAAGTACTTTGAGGGCAGCAGCTGAAAAAAAAAATTACCGTTTTCATAATATGAAGATTCAAAGAAAATTCAATACACAGTACAACATTAAAAAGTAAACATAATTCATAGATCATAATCATTGTTCATTTGACATAATCATTGTTAACATAATATGATAATGCACATGCACACAAACAGGAGATACTCTAATGAATTTGTAGATAATCTCAAGACCTTGCAGATATTATTCAAAATCAATTTTCCTTTTAAGAAATTTATATAATTATACAAAAAGAATTGCATTTGTGGAAGAAATATATTTCAAGAAGAGTTATTTTCTAAAAAAAATTAATATTTTTCACACTAACCATTAAATAAATATTAGAAACATATTTAAAATTTTTTATTATATTATAAAAACTGTTTTAGGACTAAGATTATGCTACCAAAGAATATGAGTTTGCCAATACTTTTGGATTGTGTGCTCAGATAGTTGATACATCTATTTGCTTTTATTATTATTATTATCTTTCCTTGATGGGCAGTGCAATTGAACCTGTCTATCTTCAATCTTATGTTAAGGTAAAAAAAAACTGAGATAAAAAGGCTTCAATTTAGAACGGTTTTAAATGTGGTCAGTTAAAAAATGATTATAAGTATAAATTTCCTGGCGTAGACCATGAGTGCAACCACATAATGCTCATTGAATTTATCTGACATAGCGAATATAAAATAAATGCGTGCAATAAACTATTTTTTTATCAAATAGAGCTATAAGCTAGCAATTATTACTGATGTTATCTTTAAAATGTGCGAAAAATTGAATCATTAAATTTGAAATAATTACTGACCCTTAACCTATCAAGAAATTCTATTTTGTTTTTCACTTATCTGATTTGAACAGTTTGTCGTAAAATATTCTAATGTCGACAGTGATTTTCCTGATGCTTTGAACTATCTGTATGCCAAGTTTCATAGCTTTAGGTCCGATGGTTTAGGAGTCTATAAAGAACACACATTCATTTATATGTATATAAATAGAGAGAGATTATACAGCATATATTACCTAGCTGCTGTAAAAACTTATGAACAACAGACTCTGGTAAACGTCTTCGAGACTTAATAAAATTAGATAAATCACCACCACTGCAATATTCTAAGATCAAGTAAATGTGTGTTGAATCCCACTAAATAATAAAAAAAAAATATGTATGGTCAAAATACAAACACAGAATAATTAATAAGATAATAATGTAAAACAGGAGCCTCCCAACGATGGTCAGGAAGCACCTGCAGACCTGAAATGATTTTATTTTGACTTATATTTAAAAATTAACAAAGTGAGAAAGTCTTAGAATAATTAAATAAAGAACAAAAATAATAGCTGACACACATGATGAGATTAAATTTTTTTATTTTATATAATGATAAGAAGTTTGCCCCAAAACCTCACATTTTAATTGTATTATTTCGTCGTGATTTAATGTTTTTTGTAAATTATTTTCAGTGAGATTATTTTCGGCACCTTTTTTTGTTGTTGTTTTTCGTCTGTCAGAATTTAAAAATTCTTGTAAATTATTTTTAATAGACCTACTGTTACTTTGCGATCGCTACGAAATAGCTGATGTCTTAAATTTTAATTCTGAACTCAATCTATTAATGAAAATAAAATATAAATAAATAAAAAAGATCCTCCATTATTTTTTTTAAACATTGTCTTTTATTTTATGCTATACAATTTAATAGAGATATTTCATATTTAACTTTGTTATAAAAGTTAGTTTTTTTTTTTTTTTAAATTTATATAATTTACGTAAGCATAATTATTTGATAAAATTTGATTATTTTTAAACCAAAAATCTTCAATTATTTTTAATTATAAAAAATTAAAACAAGGGCTACCTTTATTTAATTCTCTTTTATTTTTGAGAAAATTAAAACAAAGTTTACGCTATTTTTTTTAAAAAAATTTGGCTATAAGTTAAAACAAATAAACAAATTTAATTAAATAAAAAGTTAAGCATATGTTTTGAAGCTTTTGAATAAATTAACAGTATTCTCTTAAAATTCTTTTAATACTTGTTTGTTTCATAATTTGTCAGATAATCAGTATCATTTTTAAACAAATAAATCTTTAGTCCATATTATTTTCAAAAAAGAAAATACTGATAAATAGTTAAAAAAATTTACATTTATTTTTACATTTATGAAGTATAGAATTTGACCATTAGTTAATACAACTTTATTATTTTAAATAAATAAATAAAAGGTCTCACGATATTTCAAAAGCATGGTTTTTTTCAACAAATAATTCAAAAAATGTTTTATTAAAGTGAACATTTTTTTGGTTTATTTTTTAGTATAATTTTTTTTCTTTTAATTTTTAATGCATGCATGTAAAATATTTTGCTACAGTTTTATTATTATTCTTTAAATCAATAAATCTTAAGTCATTTTTAATTTTAAGAAATTAAAATAGAGCTTGTGTTTGTTTTTACTTTAAGACATCATTATTATTTTCATTGAAAAATTAAGCAATGCTATTGGTGTTATAGTACTTTTTTAGAATTAATTTTCTTTTTTTTTGTAATAGATTTATTCCTCTTATTTATTTTTGATTGATTTAAAAATTTTGGAAAGATAATTTTTGATCATATGTTAAATCATGATACATCGCTATATCGCGATGTCGAGCAGACGATGTATCACAATGTACGAGGGTTGTAAATTAAATAGTGGCAACTTAACCTTGAAACTCACAGAAGGGTGGACATGCGCAAATAGGATATGGGAGCGGTGAGGTGGCGCCGTTGTTAATATGTAGAGTGCTAAATACAGTCGATCTGCTTAGAAGGGCAGTTGTTGTGTGGCGCTTAAGTGAGGAGTTTCGTTTCCATCGCTCTAAAGCATGTTTTCAAAAGGCTTAGTGACGAAAAAGACAAGATGCTTGAACCCATCGTGCTATTGTTCAATACGGCAAAGCATTTGCGCCACAGGCTTCCACTAATCTTCGATAGCATCCTGTTGCATTTTTGCCACGGGCAACCTCGATTTTAAGCGACAACCGCTGATCACCTTTTGAAAACATGCTTTAGAGAGATGGATACGAAACTCCTTACTTTAACGCCACACAACAACTACCCTTTCTAAGCAGATTGATGTTTTTTGCACTCTACACATCGACAACAGCTCCACTTAACCGTTCCCATATCCTATTTGCGCATGCCCGCCCTTCTGTGAGTTTCAAGGTTAAGTTGCCGCTATTTAATTTACAACCCTCGTAAAATTTCTTACATCGCCCAGTCCTAACAAATAATTATACGCAAACAGCACACAATTTTGTCTCTACAACTGAAATTTTCAGAACTTTTTAGAAGACTAATAATAACGGTAAGAAATATATAGGGAAAATTGTGAAACAGCCATGATGGATTAATATTAAAACATAATTACATTTATTAAACAATATTTTTATTTAGTTTTTATGTATAAAAACTAAATAAAAATCAATCTTAGATCACAAAGTAAAAAAAAAAATGAAAACAAAACACTTTAAGTTTATGGAACAAAATAAACTAGAACAGAGTACCTGAAAATCTTTAAGTTCAACTATATTTTCATGTTTTACTTTTTTCAAGATGGATATCTCTGTAATGATATTATCCACGGCTGCTTTTGTCACAGTGGAAATGGGGATGCATTTTACAGCTACCACTTCCCTTTTGCCGCTCTGAAAAATATAATTTGTTCAACAAATGATTTAAACAAGAAAATAAAAAGAATTTACAACAGGTAATAACTGATTTCAATCATAAAACTTGATAAATGAAAACAGAAGTTCTGCTAATTTGTGTTTTCATACTTTGTTATGATTCTCCAGATGCCATACAGACATTTTTGAAACTCTCAATATTATCTTTTCAAGTAAATGTGAGTTAAGAT
Source organism: Parasteatoda tepidariorum (assembly GCF_982258835.1). Lineage (NCBI taxonomy): Eukaryota > Metazoa > Arthropoda > Arachnida > Araneae > Theridiidae > Parasteatoda > Parasteatoda tepidariorum. The sequence goes on from NC_141763.1 coordinate 83,046,249, forward strand.
AATTTTATGTTTGCAACAAAAAGTAGAAAATAATAATTAAAAAATTGGATTGAATAACTCTCGGAAAAAATTGTTTAGAACTTCAGGCATTTTAAGTTTATTCAGACTAAGGACCTGGAAAATACAGGTTTTTCCTAGAATCCTAATTCCTTGAGATTTTCTCCTTTAAAATAGTACCTATCCATTAACTGAGTACCTAATAAAATTTTATAAAAATAGCGCAACTTTGTCATCAATATGCTCACCAAACCTTATCAGTGCAGCAGTAAGATATTTATTCGCTGGTAGATTTTTAATTTTACATAAAATTTATTTCTCTCAGATAATAAACCTACTAATGATGCTAAAAACAAAATGCTGTTAATAAAACAAACTAATGAAAAAAAAAAGTTATACTAACATATTCAAGAATTTAAACATTTACAACATTACTTTAACATTTTCAGTATCTATTCACAACAACTAGAATCACAAGAAGAAAAAAGATTTTTGTACTTGCAAATAAAATATATAAAAGAAGAAAACATGCTTTGAATTTGCTTATAGGCATTAAATTTGGTTCTTGTGATTTTTTTTCTTTTTAGTCTCATTTGGCACTACCCTGTCATCCATTTCTTATTTGTAGCTATCGTTATGGAAATGTTCCCAAATGAATTCAAACAAGTCAGTTAGCGCAAACTTTACTAAACAAACACATCCTCCTGCAGTTTCTAATAAATCACGACAAGCAATATTATGAATTTCATATTAATCTTTTGCTTATCTTAATTTAGCTATTGTTCGTATATTGTACATATCACGATCATGTTGACATTTTTCATAAAAACAATAGATGACAAATGCAGTTATTAAAAGTTAAAAGTACTATTTGACTGTTCCTTCACAAATCCGCATTTTTATTATTAAAATTTGAAAGAGCACTTAAATGGTATTTTTATACAAACAAGGCTATTAAGAAATTAAATTAAATGAGAATGAATGAATAACAATAAAAAAATTTTAAGAATGCCAATAGCATATCCAAAAAATAATTTTTTTAACTGTGCCAAGCTATTGATAGAATCTGATCACTGCTTTCCAGAGAAAAGCACAGTAAATTTAAATAAATTTAGAATACTAAGTCTTATTATATACCAAAATCTTTCACATACAGAAAATATTTAAGCTTTCTAAATAACAGTACATGCAGACTATAAGCCAAACTATAAGAATTTATTATAGCAAGAATTATAAGCAATCAAAAACTAAGTAGAGGTGATTGTTCTTTTTCATTAATTGAAGACATTATGATGACAAAATATATATGTTTCACATAAAATTACAGAACAAATGTGATTTGCTCTATTACAAAACTTATGTAAGGATAGAGTTTAATCATATATAAATTAGCAACTTAATATAAGTAATCAATATTATTTCTTTTTGAATATAAGTGTTCATAAAAACACATACGTACTTTTTTATATGCTTTATAAACAGTAGCATAGGAACCTTTGCCTAATTTCTCAGTAAATAAAAAATCAGGTAATGAGGGTAAGAGAGACATTTTAAAAACGGAATTCGAAATAATCAGCTAATTCAAAATATTACAAATTTGTATTAAAAATTAATACATCGTTGTTATCAGATAAAACATATTTTTTAGTAACATTTAAATCTAAATAGAGCATTTTATAATTTAATTACAGAGAATTAAATGAAAATGACATAAAAAAATTCCTAATGGAGATTTCCACTTTTCAGACCTTTCCATCCTGACAATTTGATTCAACTTAGAAGTTGGAAAAATATTATAAAAACTAGCAAAAGACCAAATAAAGAACGCAAACTGATAGTATTCCGTTTACTCGGTTTAATCGATGTCATATGTCGAATCAATTGTTATCAAAGTCAGCTGGTAAACAGTAAAAAATCTGTGAATAACATTAAATACAATTCCGGTTGCCCATTTTTGCGTAACTCAGTCACTATGATTAAGTGCAAACAAATTTTCGGTTTCAGTTTTCTTTTCATTTTTCGTTCAAAGCAAGAATATTCTTATAAGAATGGGTCCCGCAGTGGACTGATCGTTAAGACACGGTTCCCAGCAGATCACCGAAGTCAAGCATCACTGGCTACAATCAGTGTGCGGGTGGGTGACCACTTAGATCAGTCTGCGTAGGGACCGAGGGTGTGCGGTATTGGTCCTCGTTAAACTGTGCTACCGTAAAGTGCTCGACTTCGCGCGCAGGTCGTCGGGCTACCGAAGCGGGGTGCCATCCCCTCCGCATAGGATCAAAATTGTGATGGCATGTCTTCGGATCATCCTCCGGGATGTTTCCCAGACCGTCGCCAATAGCCCATTGTGCAGCTCTAGTGCGACGTAAATTAACAACAACAACAACAACAACAAATCTTATAAGAATGTCATCAAGTGTAAATTGCTCTTTCATAATTTTTTAAAAGCTAATAAACGAATACTATCAGAATTAGTATTTTTAAATGGTAAGTAGAATTTTTAAGTGGGAACAATGCCTATTAAAAAGAACGATGTTTTTTAATGAATTTTTAATGATTTTTACTTAGCTAAACTTAATAGACTTTTTTACCCTATTGAACATACTCAAATCTTTATTTTATCATGCTACATATATAAAAATTTAAGCATTTAGCACTTATATAGTACAAAATAAGAAAATAATTCAAAAGAATTAAAGCAATTAAAAACTATACTTCCAGTGGGAAAACACTCCATGCAGCTGAAATTCCAAACGAAATTGAAACAAAAGAAACAATGAAAAAATGAAAAATGAAAATCATGAAAAAAAATACGACAACCGACTGGCATCTTCAGGGGGTACCAGCTCTGGAAGCCATAAATGTAAAACCTTTTCTATCGAGAGAGCATGACAAATGTTTAAATTGCTCTCTCTCTGTACCCCAAAGGTTTTGCCAAAGAGTCCAGGGGAAAAAAATATAATACAAAATATAAAATACATTAAGCGAATACAAAAGTATAAAATCAAGACTAATACATAAGAACAAAACGTTCAAAAACTTATTTGAAAACAAATCCTATAACCAAATTACACTACTAACTACCAAGCAACAACTAAATTGAAATAAACGGGAAAAAAAACGAATTTTTTGAGCGTTTTATTCTTATGTATTAGTCTTGATTTTATACCTTTGTATTTGCTTAATGTATTTTATATTTTGTATTGTATTTTCTCTTCCTGAACTTTGGCAAAACCTTTGGGGTACAGACAGAGCAATTTAGACACTTGTCGTGCTCTCTTGAAAGAAAAGGTTTTGAATTTATGGCTTCTGGAGTTGGTACCCCTCGAAGAAGTCAGCTTCGGTTGTAGAATTTTTTCATAATTTTCATTTCAATTTTTCATTACTTCTTTTATATAATACATTTAATTTTTATGTTATCCATAATTTAATGTGCTTATACGTAGAAAAAAAATCCAAACTTGCTTTCATTTTTTTTTTTTTTAAATAATTCTGGTGAGTTTGAAGTGAAAATTTGGTTTAGTTATTTATGTAATAGCAATCGTTGGTGACAAATTTAGAAAGAACTCACTTTTTTGGCAGAAAATTTTAATAACAAAAATCTTTCGCATGGGCTTAATTAAATATAACTGGCATGCCATTTTAATTACCTGTTCAATAAATATTATTATTTAATTACCAATTCTTGAACGTTTTCTATTAAAATAATTACATTTCCTTTTTATTTAGGATTTTAAGTCTTTAGTTTTAGTTTATGAAAGAATAGGGTAAACCAACCAGTGAAGGAACACTACCCTGTGAAGGAACATTTCATATATATTGATTAAAAATAAGAATTTGAAAGTTCTTCTTTAGATTGATTGGTAACAATAGCTTACTGCCAAACAATCGGAAGTCATCTAGCAATGTTTTGGATTACCTGGTCACATAAACTTCTCTAGAAAAAAATTTAAATTTGTTATTATCTCTGCAACACCTTGTTTCTTTGAAAAAATTATAAGGTGAATGTTTGTATTTATATGTTTGAAGTGGAATTAATTGCATGTAATAGTTTTATTTTTCTCACTGTGAAAAAGAGAATTCAAAATATAGCTATTGAAGTTACATTTTATTATTTTTTTTAAGCATTATAGCATAATAAAGTACTGAGATAAGCTGGTGTTTATTCACTGGATCACCAAACGATGAAAAACCAGTGAAGGAACAAGAGTTCCTTTACTGGATTTTTTTCTAAGTTAATGAAAATAAAAGATAAACTTTAATTTTCTTGTACCTTAAGTGATGTTACGCCTCAAAAGTATTTTAAAAATACGAAAAACAACTTCTAACCAGTGAGGGAACAGTCATGTTCCTTTACTGGGCATAGATTTTCCAGTGAATGAACAGTATGTGTTAATATGTTGACACTTTAACTTTCAATTCATGATAACAAAAAAAAAGTTAACATTTTCCAAGTATTCATATGTTATAATTTCAAGAAGCCATCTTCAAACTTCAAAAGTCAGAGTGACTGAATTCTTTGACACTAATTTCTATCGAAAATGAAACTACAAAAGCGGTTTAATCTGAAAATCTGCGCCTACTAAAGCAAGAAAAAATAAATTTTAATAAACTTTTACATTTGTATGCCATATGCGCATTATGAATATTACCTATAATAAATATTTATTCTAGAATACTTGGTGATATTCTTATTAATTAAACTAATGACTTTCTCTTTTAACCTTGAATGCGTTAATTGTTATCTATCTTGATCATATGTTTCTCAAATTAACATTTATGGTTGATATAAATTTTATATTTTACCGGTAGAAATATTGTTGTTGTAGTAGTAGTTAATTTACGTCGCACTAGAGCTGCACGATGGGCTATTGGCGACCGTCTGGGAAACACCCCTGAGGATGATCCGAAAACATGCCATCACAATTTTGATCCTCTGCGGAGGGAATGGCACTCCCGCTTCGGTAGCCCGACGACTTACATGCGAAGTCGAGCACTTTACGGTAGAGCAGTTTAACGATACCGCACACCCTCGGTCCCTACGCAGACTGATCCAAGTTTTCACCCACCAGCACACTGACCGCAGCCAGTGATGCTTGACTTCGGTGATCTGCTGGGAACCGTGTCTTAACAATCAGTCCACTGCGGGACGTAGAAATATTGTAATTTAGAATATGAAAAGCAATTTTTTACACCGTTGTGACTACACTAGTGAGACAATTAAAAAAAAAGTTCCTTTTTCAAATTCAGCTTCCTTTTCCAAAATTGAATTCAGAGAGATGTTTTCAGTATCTCTCGGGGCTGCCTATGACTCTCCACACGTTAATGGTGAAGGCATGAGAAATGTTGCCATATGAAGAGAGTCTGCTCTGCGCCACCCGTTGCTCATTTGGATCGCCAATCTTATTATCGGTACTTATACCAGCGATCATTACTTGGATCCACTATTTTTTATCGGTATCACAGGGGAAGTGGCATACCCTGGAGGTCGATGGACGCAACTTCAAGAGGGTGATGTGTGGTGTATATAAGAATAAAAATATATTACATAAAATAAATAAATAATAAAGTGGAAAAATGAAATTTTCAAACACCAAAATTTTTTGAATGTTAGATTGTGTAGCAATTAAAGTACTTGTCCCGCAGTGGACTGATCGTTAAGACACGGATCCCATCAGATCACCGAAGTCAAGCATCACTGGCTGCGGTCAGTGTGCGGGTGGGTAACCACTTGGATCAGTCTGCGTAGGGACCGAGGGTGTGCGATATTGGTCCTCGTCAAACTGTTCTACCGTAAAGTGCTCGACTTCGCATGCAGGTCGTTGGGCTACCAAAGAGGGGGTGCCTTCCCCCCTGCAGAGGATCAAAATTGTGATGGCTTGTCTTCCGATTATCCATAGGGATGTTTCCCAGACCGTCGCCAATAGCCCATTGTGCAGCTCTAGTGCGACGCAAATGATTAAAGTACTTAAAACATAATTTTTTAATGCTTTATTGCAATTCATTTATTTATATATTTTTTTCTTAGAAACGACGACAGAATGAGACAGAGAATTCGATGAACAGATACAACTTGTTGATTGATTGCTGCTTTGAGAGAAGCCGGGAGGACGGAATTAAGATCACCGGACTTAAAGTACTGATCGTGAGAACTGTATTGATTGCTAATGCTGTGTTGGCATTAGCAATCAAAAGAATACAGACCGATGTCGTTTGTGATCGACACTGAGAAACAATGAGAGGAGAACAATGTCACAAATATCAAGTCAACTGTTCACTGTGTTCCATTCAAAAATCTTGGCGTGTTCATATCGATATGGACATTTCTGTCGAGAAAGGAGTGTTCAGATCACGTCCGAAAGTCACCAATGTGAGGCTTGTGTTATTGACATGTGTTATTGATTGATTATTATGTGTTATTGATGTCAACCTTCAGCTATGAAAAAATTCTCCAACTTATTATTGAGTTTACATGTTTTATATACTAGTGAATTGGAATTTTATTTTATTTTATTTTATTTTATTTTATAACCGTCGTTGAACAGCCGACCCAATTTCATGGGTTTACGACTACTTACGTTCAACTCCGTAGCCTTGTAAAATTGAACCAATCCAGAAGACAAGGAAACTCTTGGATCAGTACCCCCAGAGGTTTTGATTTGTTGTGGGAACATGGAGGACTTTGAGACTCAACAGATTTAACGTGCATCAGTCACCATTTACTACACGGGGAGTCTTTGGCCGGCGAGGATCGAACCCATGACCTCTTGGATATGGGCCCAGCGCCCTACCGACCAGGCTATCCCGGCCCCAGTGAATTTGAATTGAATAATTGTAGTAGTAAGCACGCTACAGGTCAAACAACACCTATAAAGGTTTCAAAGATATGATTTATTTCATCCGGTGTGACCGCACATTAACCCTTTGATGCAGATTTGACACTAGTGTCCCTTTAAAAAACATTTTTCTGTCGCTCTAATTAGAAGCAAAAATGCATTTTGGTATTTTTTAATTATAAGAAATAGTTTAGTAGTTATTAAAAAAGTCTGTTCGATTATCGGAATTATATGTGTACTAAAATGTAAAAATTGAAAAAAATATAGTTGGGATTTGTTTTTTGTTAAGGTCTTATTTTCATATTCTAGAATTTATCCATAATTGACTTTGTAAATTTAAGAAATTTCAGCTATTAATAACTGTTTTACTTAGATCTGAATAACAGCAAATTTGAAAGATTATTTTTCGAAAATGAGCTGCGTCTGGAAAATTTTACTTTTATTACAGAAAAAGATACCGACGTTTCATGCTATATTTCATAATCATAAATTACAGGACAGAATGAACAGAAGTGTTATAAAACATATAATTAAATTAAGAGTAATATAAAATTAAATTACCGTTGCTTTAAGAATTTCTTTTTAAACTATTTTTTTAAGGGTCAAGCAAGGCATAACAAAATTTTAAGGGAAATTTTCGCAGAATTATTTATTTAGAAACAAAATCGTGAGTCCATCCAAAATTGAATTTCTTTCTCTTTTAGAGTTTAAATGAATAATCAATATATATATATATATATATATATATATATATATATATATATATATATATATATATATATATATATATATATATATATATATATATATATATATATATAAATATTTCTCTTATGTAGCGCCATAACTAGTATATATCTCTATTTATTGATAGCACTACAGTTATCATTAATTTTATTACGTTATCATAAGTAAAAATTTATGTAGTGTTGAATAGTTAGTTATACGTTAAGTATTTAGAATAATTTTGTGAATTTAGGAAAATAAAAATTTAGTAACGAAATAATTATTTAGATTTACTTTTCTATCCTTTCCGAAAGGAAGGTAGAAATAATAAAATAAAAAGTGTTATGGCACCGCATATTGTCATACTAATTATTGGTGACAGAATTGAAAATCGATAGGTGCGTGAGGAAGTAGTACAGCGTGTAATGGAGCATTAAGAATAGTTTTCTGTCCTATCTCAGGACTGAGATGGAAGTAATTGCTGCCGACTATGCAGAAATACCTTGAATTCATACCTATGGTGGTTTGTGTAATATAATTTGTGTAGCTAGGTGATCATCAAAGTATATGTTTTATAGGATAATTTAAAAAGGGGACATAGCTGGGAGCCACGGACGACAATTATAAACTCTAAACCAAAATAAACTTTAAACAAACGAGATGGGATGAAGAAATGAACAGCTGTCACATTCACAATTAAAACACATCTCTTTTTTAGAAGCATAGTTTTAACAAAAAGAGCCGAAGAATAATCTATATTTCTCTTACACGGCACCAAAAAAAAGCCTCATTACAACTCCCCGAATGGCAACGTTAGAAAATCGATAAATGATTGCTGCTAAAAATGTCACATGGCAAATCTAGTTGAGGTGGCTCAACATATAGAGCTTTTAAAAACGGAAACAATAACCAGAGTGAGCATTATCAGGTTGTTCAATTCAGATTCATGCCCTAAAAACATGATATAATTTAATTTAAACTGGCTCAACATATAGCGCTTTTAAAAACGGAAACAATAACCAGAGTGAGCATTATCAGGTTGTTCAATTCAGATTCATGCCCTAAAAACATGATATTTAATTTAAACTGATTTAGTAATTAATTAATTAATTGAAGTGAGAATGCTTTATAAGGCCGCTGTTGAATTGATATTTTTCTACTGGAAGCTACCTAAACGTCTAAAAGTTTGTTTTGAATGCATTGAATTTTTTTATATTTCGCGTTTATTTATGCATTGAATTTTCACGTTTTAAAATGCAGAATATTAGTGAAGCTGCTAGGGCTTTTAAACGTAATGAAAGAAAACGAGTTCGAAGAGCCCCAAGAAAGTGTTGAGGAATGTTATGGAAGACGTAGATTGTGCAATAATAACTGTTCAAGATGTAACAGTAGATGTCGAAGAGTATAATATTGGCTCAATGACGGAACAATGTAGTTATTGTAATGCTTACTTCTGGGCCAAAGAAAGGAATTCTTCTGGCAAATATACGAAATGCTGCCACGATGGAAAAATTAATTTGCCTACACTAATGGACATTCCCGAGTTTCTGCAAAAATTATTAAGTGATAATTCGATTGAGGCACGAAATTATCGAAATCATATCCGGGAATATAATTCTGCTCTTGCTTTTGCATCATTTGGAGCACACATAAAGCCACCTCCTGGAAATGGACCGTATATTGTTTTCGGATTCATGATCAAATTTATCATATGGTGTCACCTTTGTAATGTTATTACAAAGACACCTAATGTTTTGATTTTTTCACCATGTACAATCTAAATAGCTAATATACATTTTTAAAAGCCAATAAGAACATTGATAGAATTCTTCTACACAAGTACAATACTATGTCTTTGATGATAAAATACTATGTCTTTGTGCTAGAATACTATGTCTTTGATGATAAAATACTATGTCTTTGATGATAAAATACTATGTCTTTGATGATAAAATACTATGTCTTTGATGATAAAATACTATGTCTTTGATGATAAAATACTATGTCTTTGATGATAAAATACTATGTCTTTGATGATAAAATACTATGTCTTTGATGATAAAATACTATGTCTTTGATGATAAAATACTATGTCTTTGATGATAAAATACTATGTCTTTGTGCTAGAATACTAAGTCTTTGTGCTAGAATGTTCATTGGCGAGCGAGCGCAGCGAGCTATGGTTCACGGCGTGAACCACATACGATTGCGTAGCAATTCTCGGGGGTTGGCGAGCGTTAGCGAGCAGGTGGCGGAGCCTCCTAGTTTTAAATAAACTGTCTAATTTAACGCTTAATATAAATAAAAATTATTAAAAAGCCTGTCTAATTTAATGCTCAATATAAATAAAATAATTACTAAAAAGGATTGTTTAAATTTCTGTGCTAGTCCCAATTTTTCAAGCTGTGAATATGCTATTGGATGGTAAATATTTGACAATTTATCAGCATTTAAATTTTGCCACCAATAGTAGTTGAGTGTGTATGAATTCAATATTTCGGCATATTTTTCTTGCATTTCAGCTAAACTATTCAAAAAGGTAGTATAACGTTCATTTTTCACTTAATCCCAGAAACTAAAGCTTTACTTCAGTACAGTTAAGAAATACTTTCTTTATCTGAAAGCTCTGATATTATAGTGACCTTGTTATTTGCAGCTTGATCATTACATTTACAGTTAGTATTGATGATAAAAAAAACAAACAGGAACACCCTTAATTTTATGCATATATGGTACTTGAGTTTAGCGAGATGTTCTTTTTTGTAAAAGGCACTTCTCCGACAACGCCTAGTCTAAAATATCTGCAGGTATAAAATCTAACGCTTAATTTTAAAAAAAATCTGCAGTTCAAAAATTAGTGCAAAAAATTGTAAGAAAGAGAATAAACATTTCAGCGTGACATTTTATTTACAAATTAATAAGATAAACAATGATGAATCGCCTAAAATATTTACAGCTATAAAATGTAAGGCTTACTTTTTTAAAAATTCTACAGTTCCATGCAAAAAAAATGTACTAAGAAATTAAAAGAGAATGAAGAACAAATACAACGTGACATGTTATTTACAAATTAATAGGATGAATAATTAATTGATTTTGTTCCCTGCAATGATCTTGTTTTTACACTAGTGAAGTTTTAAAAAATATGACTCATTGTTTCTAATTACTCTGATTAATTTGGTAAGTGATTTTCTGTAAGCTTCTGGTTGATATTGTAATAAAATGGCACACCGAAGAAAGCATCTCCAGTCACAACAGCCCATTATGAGGGCAGATTGCGAGACAAATCGTTTAATTGTTTTTCAACATTTTCCATCACAAGTGAAGTCACTTCCTGTGTTCTTTTTAGTAGTGAAGACACGACTCCCAGGCGAAATGTAATATTTTCTATGCGTTGACCAAAGTCCAATTGACCATTAGTAATGTCAAGCTTCTGTCGGCAGACGGGGCAAGAGTTAGTCAGTTCCAGCCAAGTGGTCACACAAAGTTTGTGAAAACTATGACCGCATGGCAATCGTTGCTTATCGGTGTCGGTTTCAGCATCTTGACAAATCACGCAATCATGCTGCTCATCGGTTGAATTGCTGTTTGAAGTTTGAATTGCCGTTTGAATCGGCTGATTTGCACTTGGAAGTCTAGAGCGATTTTTTATTCGATCGCTGGTTCTAAGAGGTCTCCTGCTGGTGACTGGACCATTATTTGTCCTTCGATTTCTACTTCCCCCATTGAGCCAGAGCTCAACTGGAAGCTCTTCTCCAAGAGCTCCAATTGGAGCTCCTTCTTGTGTGGAACAAGTACATCTGCCCCTCATTAGCTTAGATCTGTTTTCCTTGAGTCTGGCCTCATATAAACGGGAAAGGTTACTTTGTAAGCAATATCTGCAAGTTCCCATAATAAATGTTTTCCTTTTTAAAATCCTGAAATCAAAGAAATTTTTTTAAACAATATTTGGAATGAACATATCTAAATTATTAAAAGCATCTGAAATACTGTAAGGTCTTAAATGTTACACAGGGTGTTTCGTAATGAACACCCTTAATATACATTTATACAATCCATGTAAAATGTGTAAAATGAAGCAAATTAATATTTAAGAGAAAAAGGACAAGAATAAACGCTTCTAAGCAATAATTAATTCTTAAGCTAAGTAAGGATTCAAATTATCTAAATCCATCATCTTATCTTATTCGAAGATGAAATTTAAAGATGATCTGTAATTTGAAAATAGTACATTCAGTCTTAATGGAAACATAAATTGTTCTTTTGATTTTAATAAGTCTCCTTTTGCACTTTCAGATCATATTTTGAAAACATTGAAACATATTTTGAAACAAAGTTTGAAAACATTTTTATTCTTTTTCACTAGAATATAAGCGTGGGACCCTCAATATTTAACAGATGAGTCATTTTCGCAAGGATTCTAAACATAGTTATTCTAGAACAAACCGTATTCTCATGCTACCAGACTTACTATCTCGAGTTGTGTATAAATATATTAAAAATTTATTACAAAAGTAAATATTGGAGCCTACACTGAGAATCGACCCGCAAGCATTTTGAAAATGAAAGCAGATATCCTACGATATGGTGAAACAATTTAAAAATTTTCTGGGCCATAATCAAAAATTAAACGTAAAAAGATTAAATAAAGTATTTGTCTAAGTTTTAAGCAACTATAAACAATTACTTAAAACTTAAAAATATCATTCTAACAATATTATGTTAAATAATAAAAAAATGAAAAATATATAATGTACAGTGTGCAACATAAAACGGATCACCACGAATAACTTTTGATCTAATAATCGTATCTTAACGTTTTAGGATTCAATATTAAAGGCTCGAGAGGGGGGGATTTAAGTAAACTAATTTATTACAGCAATTGGTGCATACAAGTTTGAAAAAGTAAACAGTTTTTTTTATCTTGGTTCTGAAGTCAACATTAATGGCAATATCGCACCCGAAATACAAAGAAGAATCAAGTGCAAGTAAATGTTTTTATGGATTAAAAAATATTTAAAATCAAACCTACTAAAAAGAGATACTAAACTGTTAATTTATAAATGCTTAATCAGACCTATCCTAACATATGCCTCAGAAACTTGGACAACAGCACAGAAAGATGAGAATTCCTTGGGAATCTTCGAACGTCGGATCCTAAGATCCATTTTTGGGGGCAAACAAGTTGATGGTACTTGATACAGACGTTCAAACTCAGAACTCTATCGGGCTTTTAGAGAGCCTAATGCTGTCAAGTATGTAAAAATCCAAAGAATTAAATGGGCTGGTCACATCATTCGAATGAACAGAGAGCGTTCGATAAACATAATCTTTTTGGCTCAGCCCATCGGATCAAGGCCCAGAGGTCGACCAAAGATGAGATGGGCCGACTGCGTGGAAAGAGACTTCAGTCTTAAAAGTCTCAAACTGGAAGACAACTGCCAGGCGGAGGCAGGCCTGGAGGAAGTTTATTGAGAAGGCCAGGGCCCACCCGGGGCTGTCGTGCCATTGAGGAAGGAAGGAATTGATTACAGCAGACTATATTCAAAATTATGAAACCAGGACATAAAAATCTAATTTTTCTGAACAAACATTCGGTTTTTCCCCCGACGGATTCCGATTTCTGACCCCTGGAATATAGAGGGTTACTTCAATCTGAGAAATATGGTTAAAATAGTTTGATCAGGAGAGCGGTCCAAATTTTGGCCCCTTTAATGTAAATTTTACTTTTTGCGTACTTCACCTGATCGAGAACTTTAAAGCGAATTTCTTAGCAGACAATTTTAAAATTCGTTTATCCAAAATTAAATCCACACAAAATATAACGTTAAGTAAATTATTATTGTTTTTTATTATTTAATTTAATAAAAGTCGGAAAGAAATTAAATTGCTAGGTATATAATTCTTACACACTTTTAAAGAATATATGTAAAATACACAATTTGAGCGAAATCCCTTGAATAGTCAAATTTTGCATTAGTCGTATTTTTAAAATTAGATTAAAGTTCTTTAGTTCAGATTTTGATTTGACATTACTTTCCCTAATAATTATGTTAAAAAATTTTATACGTTACAATTCAAAAATTTTTCGATTACTGTTAAATAAAATAAATATCTATTAAAATTTTTATTTTGCATGGAATTAATTTTAGGATCAATAAACTTGCACTGTGTGTAAATTTTTTTTAAAAATTTGCTCATCCTCCAGATTTGGTGAAATACGCAAGAATTAAAAATTAACAAAGAGTTCAAACTTTGGACTACTCCTGACCCAACTGTTTGGGCTATAGTTTGAAGGTAAGAAATATGATTCCGTAGAATAAAAGTTATGATTATTCAGAGAAAATACGTTTTTGTGTCTGATTTCGTAACTTAAAATATCGTTGCACGATTTAATTAGCATATTTAAATCTATTTAGGTTTAGATTGTGTTGTAAATACTCAGCAGTTCTCAAATCAAAAAAAAATTTCTATCGCAAGCCAAAAAAAAAAAAATATATATATATTGTAAATAATTACGAAAAAAAAAAAAACTCTCCCCGGAAGAAAATTTTGATCACAATTTGAAAATTTTGATTTGTAAATTCATGTTCAGAGTCCGAAAAAACCTTAATAAAAAAAAAGTATACTTTTTCAAAGTAAAATCCATGGGCTTCTTAAACATGTTGCACAAAACAATCATTTTTACGCTGTGTTTAGTAACTAATTTAAAATTATGACTGCTGGAAGAATGTTTTAAGGAATACATACAGAGTCTATTAGTTTTTATTTCATTTTTGCAGTATAATTTATACCTAACATATATAATTTATACTTAACATCTAAAATGTTTTATTCAGTCTATTAACTTGTTTTCCAAAATAATATTGTATACAATACCAAAATAACCAAAGAGAAATTCTATATTTTGATAATAATATATTCTACATAGCATTCACTCAATCTTACGATTTGTTTGGCAAGCCATTTGAAATTATGAATGCTCAAAGACTTGAAGAACACATTTCATTTTTACTGTATAATTCATGATTTCGATAATTCTTCTAAAAGCGAAATTTAACATAAGGCAAACATTTAACGACAGGGAAGAAGAAAAAAAATTCTTCTCTTATATAATTACTTTCTTCTTAACTTAACAAATTTTCTATAACGAAATCAGAATAAAGTAAAACCTAAATAATTTTTAAATTGTTCTTTAAAAGAGAAACGCAATTACATTTGATGAATTAGAAAAAAAAGATAGGAATGCGAAAAATAACGCGTGCACAAACAAAATAAACTTTTGAGAAAATATTAATGTCAAAGTTTTCTTTATAGAAAAAGAAAGATTAGAAATAATTTTTTAAATTAAAGCGTTATCTATATCAATCGTAACACTAAAAATTAAATTTATGGAACAAAAAAAAAAGAAAAAAAAGGGTGTACTCACAAAGAAAATATTCATTTGAGAAAATATTAAAAACAGTGCTTAAAATGAAAAGAAAATTAACTTATAGTTAAAGAATATTTTACATGAATCATAATACTGAAAATGAAAAAGACTATAATGGAAAAATAATGTGTACGAAGCTGTTACTAGGTCTTTATAAGAAATAAAAGTTTTTCAACATCTTAATAAAAATATATTAATAATATGCTATATTTAATAGTTTAATACTAAATGATTCCTCTTACCTATAATGATACTTCACCTTTTAATAAATCACTGAAGAAGAAAATCCGAATTTTCTCGTATCACGTTCACACCTTTAATTTTTTGTAACAGCACGTGTATATTTAGTTATATCACTCTCTAAAATATGTCTTTCTGCACTGGTGATGTGGGCAGGCTGTGCTGGCGATGTGTAATTAATCACTCTACATTAATGACGTATCTGATGACGTCCCGATAGACAGCCTCATTGTGATTGGCTAGAATAAACTTCCAATATACCTCCAATACCTCATGATCTCTTTGGAGATTTAGTGCCGATGGCTAACCAAATTTGCATAAGTTGCGTTAATTGTGAGAAACAAATAAAATTGGAGCCTCCCTGGTTGAGCGGTATCGCCCGCCAACGCTGTGCAAAGCGCGGAGGTAGCGGGTTCGAATCCCCCGTAACCCTTGATGTATCTTCGTGAACTGTTCTATCTGTCTTTCTACTTGACAAAGGTTTGTAAGCCTAAATTGAGCACATAGGCCTACAAATGTATGTCATTTCAAAAAGTTACAGTTAATTTACGTCGCACTAGAGCTGCACAATGGGCTATTGACGACGATCTGGAACGCATCCCTGAGGATGATCCGAAGACAAGACATCACAATTTTGAACCTCTGCAGAGGGGATGGCACCCCTGCTTCGGTAGCCCAACGACCTGCACGCGAAGTCGAGCACTTTACGGTAGAACAGTTTAACGATACCGCACACCCTCGGTCCCTACGCAGACTGATCCAAGTGGGTCACCCACCCGCACACTGACCGCAGCCAGTGATGCTTAACTTCGGTGATCTGCTGGGAACCGTGTCTTAACGATCATTACACTGCGGGACTCATTTCAATAAAGCAATAAATAAAATTATTCCGTGATCTCCCTGGCCGAGCGGTATTGCTCGCCAAACTTTGTGCAAAGCGTGGAGGTAACGGGTTCGAATCCCGCTGTTACTGTTACCCTGGATGTATCCTCGTGCTGTAATTCTCTGTATTGCGCTATCTGTCCTTCGATTTGACAAAGGTTTATATACCTAAAATTGAGCTATCAAGCCAGCAAATATACGTAAATCCAATATACCAATCCAATAAAATTATTCCGTGATGTCGGATACTATCTGAAATTTCTTTCTGAGCCACGGTATTCACTTTAAAGAGTCGTATTTTAAAGTACCCACAAAAAGTTTCTTAGTGAGTTGCAACTAGGGAAATTATTAATTAGTATTTTGAAAAGTTATGCATTTCTTTTCCCTGAAAAATATTTTTACATCTACGGGTATCAACATTTTACAAACGATTTCAATAATTCAATTAAAAATAATAAACTAATAATTTCTAATAAAATATTCATTTTTAACAATCTCAAAATTTTAAAACATTATAAAAATATTGTTAAAAATCAGGTTATATTAAAAAAATTATCTAGTTGAGAACGAGAACAAAAGAGAAAACAGTTATTTCTAGGGTTTCACTATTTTTTTCTATTTACTATCAAAGTATGCGAAGGCAATGGCTGTGGGTTCGAATCCCGCTCAGGGCATGGATGTTTCTCACTGTGTTGTTCTCTATTGTGTGATGTGTGAATGTGGCCCACCCAATAAACGGGTATCTGTAGCAGCGCTGGTAATGTTGATCGCCTCCGTTACTTATTAGGTTCACAGGTGCCCACTGGGTAACGTTAAATGAGTAATACTTTCGGCATCTTTCTGAGCGAAGGAAATAAAAGTTCAAAACCTGCCATTATAAAAAAAAAGCAAACTGTATTTTTTAAATATATATCTTCATATAAACGAAAAAATATAATCTAATTGTTATAATAAATTTAATAATGCAAATTTTGAGCAGAGATAATGAAGTGGAGTTGATACAATGTTACACGTAACACATATCAATTATAATTACTTAAAATAAAGTATTAGTAATTTATTTAAAGATATTATTAAAACAATACATTTTGTATATAATATTAATAATTTAGTACTTATTTTATTGAATTTCTAAGGGGGCGCATTCTCTTGTCTTTTAGCGTGTTTATTCCCTTCTATATTAATTTGTCCCGCAATGGACTGATCGTTAAGACTCAATTCCCAGCAGATCACCGAAGTCAAGCATCACTGGCAGTGGTCAGTGTGCGGGTGGGTGACCACATGGATCAGTCTGCGTAGGGACCGAAGGTGTGCGGTATCGGTCCTCGTTATACTGTTCTACCGTAAAATGCTCGACTTCGCGTGCAGGTCGTCGGGCTACCGAAGCGGGGTTGTCATCCCCTCTGCAGAGGATCAAAATTGTGATGGCATGTCTTCGGATCATCCGGGGATGTTTCCCAGGCCGTCGCCAATAGCCCCTCGTGCAGCTCTAGTGCATCGCAAATGAACTACAACAACAACAACAACATCTGTATTATTTTTTTATTGTTGTTGTTGTTGTTCATTTACGTCGTGCTAGAGCTGCACAATGGGCTTTTGGCGATGGTCTGGGAAACATCCCTGAGGATGATCCGAAGACATGCCACAACAATTTTGATCCTCTGCAGAGGGGATGCCACCCCCGCTTCAGTAGCCTGACGACCTGCACGCGAAGTCGAGCACTTTGCGATCGAACAGTTTAACGAGTACCAATACCGCACACCCTCGGTCCCTACGCAGACCGATTCAAGTGGTCACCCACCCGCACACTGACCGCAGCCAGTGATGCTTAACTTCGGTGATTTACTGGTAACCGTGTCTTAACGATCAGTCCACTGCGGGACTTTTAGAATGGTTTTTATTTAGAATGGTTGAAATTTATTGACTGAATAATTCATTTATGCAATAATTTTAATTTTTTAATTAAAATTCATGTTTACTGGTTCCAATAAAGTTTCAATAAAATTTATGGTTTCAATAAAGTTTATAAAATGGGAAACATCTCATGAATTGTAATATTACATTCAATATTAAATCATTATTAGATAATCAAATTTATCAAGATAATGGATTAAGATAAATTTATTAAGATTTGCTTCACTAATAAGACTGTGGCGGAAAGATACACCGGAAGTTTGCTATTCTCCTATTCGCTTTCAGAGAATTTGTAATTACTCCAACTGGGTTAACATTACTTTTTACAACTATATTATTTTTTTTAGCCATGATGGCTGTTCAGGGTATAGAGCGTTAGTCTTCCAATGAGGAGAACCGGGTTAGTATCCCAGCGATGGCTGGTTGATACGAATTCCGCAGCCGACTTGCACCAACCACAGTGCTGACGTAAAATATCCTCAGTGGTAGATGAAACATGGGTTAGAGTTCCCTTGCCGTCAGGCTGACAGTGGGAGGTTTTCGTAGTTTTTCTCTCAATGTAACGCAAATGCGGGTTAGTTCCATCAAAAAGTCCTTCACGAAGGGAAATTTCTCCCAATGTTTGATCCTGGAGCTTCCTTGTCTTCTGGATTGGGTTCAAAATTACAATGCTACATAGTTGAACATTAGTAGTTTTAAACTCAATAAATTGGATCGGCTGTTCAGCGTCGGTTATCAAATAAAATAAAATTATATTTTTTGAGCCGTGGTAAGAGTATCTGCCACCCGCCTCCCAATGAGGTGAACCGGGTTTGAATCCCATCGATGGCATGCCGATAGAATTTCTCACCGACCACAGCGCTAACGTAAAATATCCTTTGTGGTAGACGGATCATGGGGTAAAGTCCCCTTTCCACCAGACTAATCGTAGGTTTTCGTTTTCATGTAACGCAAATACTGGTTAGTCCCATCAAAAAGTCCTCCACGAAGACAAATTTCTCTCAATACTTGATTCTAGGAGTTGCCTTTTCTTCTGGTTTGGGTTCAAAATTACAAGGCTACGGAGTTGAACATTGGTAGTCGTAAACCCTAAATTGGATCAATTGTTTAACGACGGTTATAAAATAAAATAAAATTTTATTTCTAACCCTTATCTATGCTATTACAAACTGATGGTAGATCGAAAATGAATCTGGTTTATGTCCTTTATTTCATAGTTAATACGTTACACTGGGGAACATACTTTTGTGCTGCATATAAACGAAAACTTGATCTCGCCTAATTTGGGTGTTGAAATTTCAAAACTAAAATAAGATTTGCTCCTAAAGCTAAAATTTTTTTAAATGTCCTTTTTATCCTATTTACTATAGATTAAATGTACACGTTTAAATATTTTATATATAACAGAGAATAGCATAAATGTTGTAACAAACTTCCAAGAAAGTTATGGCACATCATCAGGATAAGAATTGCATAGGAACCCATGACAGGAAATGTCATGGGAGCGGTTGGAAATACTTTCGCTATTATGACCTGTTCAGAAGTGCACCAAGAAACAATTCGTAATATGAAAGCTGCATATGCAGCATTTTTGGCTATGGACTCCTATGTGATAGTACGTAATTGCTGTGATGTGTTATAACTCTCCTAGAAGTTTGCCGCAATATTTACTTGACCCTTGGTATGTACATAGTTTTTAAACGTGTACATTTCTACAAAAAATAGACTAAAAATGTCTCTTAAAAAATTGTAGCTTGGAGAGAGGAATTGGTTGCAGATGTGTAATCAGCGACGTAAAAATATTTAAGATCTATTAAAAAATCTCAGGCAACAGAAGGAAAAAAAATTGTTTATGCATAAGATAATTACCAATTTCTTACAGTAAAATTTTTTAAGACCTAAAAAGATCTAAAAAAAATTCTGGCATTAAAAAAATTTGACCGCATTCGTACTTTAAAAATCCATGAGCAAGTAAATGTATTGAGTTAAATTAGCTTTTAATCATAAAGAAATTTTGCAGTTCAATATTTACACAATTGTTATAAGTTGAGCCATTATTCCTTCTTTAAAAAAAATGAGGCCTGAATTCAGCGAACCGACAGAAAAATATTGATACATCAAATTCTGTCGCTCCTTCTCAATTTCTCTTCTATAACTTTCAAAAAATAATAATAAAAAAAGATTTTTTTTAAAAAAAAATCGACTCTTATTCTCAAAATGTTGCTATTTTATTAAAATTTCTATGTTTTAGTAATTATCTTAAAAAACTGTAATTCTTCTTTAATTCTTTTATCATTGTTGCTAACTTTAATGAGCACAAAATTTTTTTTTTTAAAAAAAGTAACAGTGCTGGAAAAAAATATACAGTCGAGCAAAAAGTCGCTGAATATGAAACGTCAATGTTATAGCTGAATATGAAAAGGTAGAGCAAATACTTGCAAAGGTAGTACCATACTTTCAAAGGTTATACTTGCAAAGGGAGAGCAAAATTCGCATTATAATTTTATTTGTATTCCACATAACAAAATCATGGCAAAATTGACATAACCATTGAAAATCAACTAAGTATAAAGTCAATACTAATTTCGTTATAGTCGGGCTTAAAACATGCTAGAAAGCGTGGTACAAGAAGCATATCTGAGTTGTGTAAAAGCAGATTTTGGTAGTTTGCACACGCAATACAATGCCAAGGAAAACTAATTTAATGGAACGAGGTAGAATTTTAGTTTTGAAGAAATAAGCTTAAGTTGTTCTCACGTTACGAGAAAAATAAGAAGGTCCAAGGCTTCAGTTAATAGTTACCTCATGATTTCTGAAAGATATGGCAGTAAACAGCGTATTGGAAGACCAAGGGAAAAAAGACGAATCTGGCTTGTCACGGTAAGATGTCATCTGCTCAAATTTAAAATGAAATGCAGTTACCTTGCAGCTGCTACACGGTTAGAGATTATTTAAGTAATAATCTGGAGATTCAATTTAAAAATATTAAACGAAAACTTCCGCTAACTAAATTGCACAATGATACTTAAGATTTGCCAAAAAAAAAACATCTTAAGAAAGTTACGAATTTAGGTGACGTAGTCTTTTTTCTGATGAAAATAATCTTAATTCGGATGGACTAGATGGCTATATATATTTTCCGTGCGACTTGCAAACTGAACCACACTTATTTACGTCAATTGGGTGGTCGGTTATGGTTCGGACCGTTTTCGCAGCAGACGGTATAACTTCAATTATACATCTTTATACAAACTAAAATGAATTCAATTATGTATCAAGATGCACTCAAGAGCCAAAACATTATGACCACCTCTTAATAACGAGTTGGCCCACATTTAGCCCACAACACAGCTGCAACCCGCCTTGGCATGGATGCCACAAGTCCTTGGTAGATGGCCGGAGACAAAGAGTACCAGATGTTTAAGCAACGGTCACGCAAATCCGAGATATTGCGACTTAGTGGTCTTTGAACTCTGAGCTGCCGTTCCATGACATCCCAAATGTGTTCTATCGGATTGAGATCTGGTGAGTTAGGCTGCCAGGACATTAACTGTAATTCAGTTCCTGGAACCACTTCAACACAATTTGAGCAATGTGACACGGGGCGTTATCCTGTTGGAGAATTCCATTTCCAGCTGGAAGAACAGAGGCCATGTAAGGGTGTAACTGGTCCGCAATGATGTTCAGATACCCTGTAGCATTCATGGTCTGCTCTACCGCAACCACGGGTCCCAGAGACGCCCAAGAGCACGTTCCCCAAAGCATAATACCGCCACCGGCCCGTGTATGACCTACTGTACATTGAGAGAGCAACTGTTCGCCTGGAAGACGGCGTATCCTGACTCGGCCATCGGCGTGATGAATGACAAACCGTGATTCATCTGTCTAGGCATCTCTCTCCCACTGATCCATGGACCAATCGCGATGTTCCCGGGTCCAACGCAGGCGTAGTTGGCGATGACGCTTGGTCAGCAAAGGCACACGAGCAGGACGTTTGCTACGTAGCCCCATATCCAACCGTGTCCGCTGAACAGTGTGCTCTGATACTATTCTACTTGACCCTGTATTGTATTGGGCTGTCAGCTGAGCCACTGTCTGGCTCCGATTTCGCTTCACCAAGCGAGACAATCTCCGCCGATCGTTTTCTTTGATAGCGTGTGGACGTCCAACACCATGTCGTCTACTGCTGGTTTCACCGTCATTCATCCTTTTTGCCTAAGTACTAACAACTGTAGATCGCGAACAACCCACGAGTCGTGCAGCTTCGGAAATACTTGTTCCGAGCCTTCGAGCCATTACAATCTGCCCTCTATCAAAGTCGCTTAGATCTGCAGCCTTTCCCATCACATACAGAACTAAGTGAAAGAATGATTCTTTAAACTCTCCAGCAACAGTTAAATACCACTTCCACCTGATCACATGCCTTCCACGTCATCCAAGAGAGTTCATTGCAAAATGTAGGGGTGATCATAATGTTTTGGCTCTTGAGTGTATATTGGGCAATAATTTATTGCCTGTTGTTCCTCTTATAACATCCGGAGACTGGTCTTCCAAGAGGGCAATTCATACTTCATATTCAACTAAATCCTGGATGAATGCAAAATGAGGTTAGATGCATTGAGTGGCCATTCCGTAGCCCAGATCTGAATCTGGCGGTAATCCTTTGGGGCATATTACAAAGAGATGTTTACTGATCTGGCTGACAATTCAAGAGCAAGTCGAATATGATCAATGCAATCAAGATGCCTTGGAACAATATTGATGCCAGCATTTTATCAGTGGGTCCATGAATGCGAGATAGATAAATGTAATCGAAAAGAAATGATTTCACATTGATTACTGATGTAATAATTGCACCGACTTTATACTTTGTGTTGAAATCTTATTATGACACACAAAGTGACGTGTATTTTGCCATGAATTTCATTTCGCTTTTGATTGTATTATGTCATAATCTGACTATACTATAAAACAATACAATATAAGACCTTAATTTTTACGCTTTATTGGTTTCTTTAAGGGACGTTATACTTTTTTTCAAGCACCGTGTTTATCTTTTTATTTGCAAAAACGATTCATATTTAGAAAAATAAATAAATTAACAAGATCAGATTGCTCTGTAAATTTATAAAAGTTAAAATCGCTTGATTATTTAAACTTTGCAATTTTTCTCCTAAGGGATATTATAAGGATGTAGAGGACAGCAAATGCGCTGGATATTTAGAAAAATAAATATAAACATAAATAGAAAAAATACTGATCAGATTGCTCAGTAATTATAAAAATTAAAATCGCGTGATTAACTAAACTTCGCAAATTCCTCACCAAAGGGTTATATTATTACGGGGATGTAGAGGGCTGGAAAGATGCTGCGTATTTAGAAAAATACATAAATAAAATACCGATCAGATTATTGTTTAATTCCTTAAAGGTTGAAATCGCGTCATTATTTAAACTTCGCAATTTGCCACCAAAACGGTTAAACTTATAAGTAAAAAATTTAAAATGACAGAAAGTAGATTCGAACATAAACAAATGGTTTTTTATATTTAATTTCATTATTATGAATGTTCAATTTCGTAAACCTGGAGTGTATTTTTAAAAAAGCTATAGATCCTAGGTACCCAACCTATTTTGAATCCCCGCCCACTTTGCAAGGCGAAAAATGTGTTTTATGTTCCCTTACAATAATAATAATAAATAAGTTTTTTGTCCCATTTTAAGAATTAATATTTTTGTTACGGTGCACTTCTACAGGGTGGTACAAATAAAAAAGGCCCGCAGAACATAAATTCAAGTTCCTGGTAATAACAAGCCACAGCAAATAGGCAAAATATTGCTTACCTGCTTACAGCAGAAGTTGAAAAGGACCACCATTCATTCCTTGGCACTTTTGGACACTGGTCAGCAAGTTGCGAAGCTGGGCTTCGGAAATTTTTATAATCTGAATCTGTAATTCTTGGATACTATTAGGGGATGGCTGCAATTCCCCTGAAACTGTAGTGTTCCCCCACTAACATTAATAACTGACTGATAGGTCAGATGATCAGCTAAGGCCTACACGAGACTCGACAAACTGCAAATAACTATGCTAAGGAGTGAAGATTGTATAAATGTGATACATGGTATTAAGCGGGCTATATACTGCACCCTCTGTTGTAATGTGTGTACCATCTTTACCAGTGCCCTGATTAACTCCCACTGACACAGCCCGCAATACGATCTAAACTTGTTTCGATTGGTTACATGCATACATTCACGTCCAATAGTATTATTTGCTCCACCCAGTGAAACTACGCCTTCAAAACTGTTTTTGCTGGTATGTCACGAAAGAAAACACTAGAATGAAAGCGATGATTTTAAACTATACACATTATCTTACCGCGAAGAAATCGGGGTGAGACTGCCAATTTCCAGACATCAAAGTGAGGTTTCAAAACGGACAACTAACTGAAATATTTTGAAAGTTATAAATTTTTTTCTTCAACATCCCCACTTTTCTAACTAGATGAAAATTATCAAAATCACTGCCTTATTCTCAGTTTTCGAAATTTTTTATATTTTTATGAACCCTGGTAATGCAGCATTGGAGCAAGTCTTGAACATTAATAAATAAGTCCACAAACGCTTTTCATTTTCACAAAAATTGAACTTTTCTCCATACTGACGTTTTGCGCCATTCTTAAAATAAGCATAAACAACGCTGACTAAAGATAGGCTAAACGTGACCAAACATTTATGAGCAGTCACAGTTATGAAAGTAGCATAAAAAAATATAATTTCATTTGACAACGGAGCCTTCGAAAACAGTCTAAAGTTACTGAAAATAGATCTAACTTCAAGACTAAGACCTAATAACATAGACCTAATAACATATCTTCCTCTTACTTACTCCAAAAAAATAAAAAGCAAAGCAAAATA
The DNA here is from genome assembly GCF_982258835.1 of Parasteatoda tepidariorum. Taxonomy (NCBI): domain Eukaryota; kingdom Metazoa; phylum Arthropoda; class Arachnida; order Araneae; family Theridiidae; genus Parasteatoda; species Parasteatoda tepidariorum. Next base: position 83,071,197 of record NC_141763.1, read on the forward strand.
ATATCAGAAAATACAAAATCTAATATTATATAGCATCAAAACTAATGCAAAATAATATTATGGCGAACGCTAAATAATATTTATTTTCATAGAATCTAATATTATATAAGGCTGAGCAAACAGCGACCTCTTGTATCTTTCTAATATTAGAAGTTGTGCAAGATAACGTTAGATTTTGCCGCTTTTCTGATGTTATCTAATATTAGGTGCTACTTGGGAGCGGAGCCTTCGAAAGCAGTCTAAAGTTACTGAAAATAGACCTAACAGACAATGTCTCTATATTAGAAATGATTTTACGCTAGTTTAGATAAAAATAATTTTTAAATGCTTGCATAAAAATAAACTCAAAACATCACTTTGAAGTTGGAATTGAATGCATTTTTAAAATTTGAAATAAGTGATGCTGTTAACTAAACACATTTCGCTTTATAACAGAGAAACTGTTGTAAAAAATCAACGACCTTCGAAGTCTTCAATTGTTCTTATATGTTAGTACGATTATTCGTAAGGAATATCATATATAAGATTTTATAGGTAAATTAATTTTCTGATAAGCATATTTTTTTACATTATTTTGTTGTAGATTATTATAATTAATGCATAACTACTTGTTTTGAAATGAAAGTATACAAACTAAGTTATTTTCGACAATTACAGATTTCTAGATATCGAACGTAAATAAATAAAACAAAAATTGTTGCAAATTGAAGGTTAATTCATACTAAAAAGTATTTACTGCAATGGCTGATGATGAAATGCATTAACGAATGTCTATTAAAATAGTGTTTTTCCTTCATTTCTTGTGGAGATGGAAGTTGTAAAAGATTTTAAAAAAATTAAATGAGGCAATTAGAATCGATTATTGAGTGATAATTTGTCTGTAATTGAAAAGATACGTGCTGAGTACTCTTGTTAATGAAGAAGAAGGCTTCTTTTGCTGATTTTAAATATATTCTCTGAAAACTCAAATAGTTGCTTTTTATCTACAACTTGTTTCTAAAAAGGTTATTTTATTTCAGTTGATTTTACGAGTAAAAGCATTCATTGAAACATCGATGATCGCTTATGTCACATTGAGATATGTTGCAAAACAGAAAAGGCTTAAGAATTTATATAATTCAAGAAATATATGAATTACTAGGAGGCTTTGCCCCCTGCTCGCTGGCGCTCAACATCCCCCGGAACTGCTTTCACAGTTCATTTCGGATTGCTTCGCAATCCAATGCTCGCTTTGCTCGCTCATTGGATACGTTCTTAACCTCTAGTTTTTGTACACTTTTTTGAATACTGAAGTTCCGAAAACTTTTCACTGTAGAAAATTCTAAACCTGTACATTTCAATATTAATTTGAATATGCAAACAGTTCACATATTTTTCTTAATCACACTATTCTAAATTTCAGTTGTTGAGAAAAGTAACTGTTGTAAGTTTTGTTTTAAAGTCTTTCCCACCAGAGGGCTAAAGCCATGTGTTGTAAAACAACATGAAATAGTCGTCTGCCACTGAACGCCGGATGTAAAGCATCGGCTTTGATGAAGATAATTTTGTATTTTTAATTCTCTGAAGGGCGCCACCTTAATAATATAGAATTTGTAAAATAAATGTATATATTTTGATTGTTGATGAAGCCCATCATTTTGTGTTTTCATCAGTGTTCAGAAGCAGAACAACTATAAGTTTTTTATTTTATCACAAGAAAATAAAATGTATAAAAAAACAAAGAAAAGAGTAAGAAAATGAGTATAGTCATAGAAAAAGTTGAAATTATAATATAGTATTTGTCAGTTAAAATAAAACTTTTTGTTTAAGTCATTGCTAACAATTCAAATTTCTCCGAGGCAATTCTAAAGTATAAATTAAGGTAGTATTGTTAAGTTGAAACACAATATTTTTAGTTTTGATGTCAACAATACAATTCAATTTTTCACAAAAACGATTGTTTCCATTGTTAAGTTCAATGTCAACAATTCAAATTTTTCTGAGGCAACTCTTAACCTCTAAATATTATTTTTTTTATGTACACATTTCTAAATGTCAGTATTCAACCACAAAACAACTTAAAGTCCTCAAATTTAGCATGAAGTTGTAAAATGTAATGAAATAGAGGGTCATAGCAATAATGAAAGTAGAAGTAAAGTTAGTACTGTAAAATTAAAACAATATTTTTAATCAATGGGCCAAGTTCTTCAAGAAGCAGTTGTAGAAGTAGGCTGTTTATTTAAAAATTTTTATGGAATTTCTTTAAGAACACAATTGTTAATTTGGGCATTTGGCGATAGAACACTTTTAGAATTGAAGGATTTGTTACGTCAAGGGCTCAGGTATCATAATTTTGATCCAGTTGCGCTTCTATGTCATTTTGATTTATGTTGCTAAGTTAACTTTCAAAAATTCTATGGCTGGCAACAGCATTTTTATTTTTTAAGTTGTTTATTTTTATTTCTTTTAGAAATCGTTATTTTTTTAGCGAAATGTTTTTTAACCTAACAGAATTCTTTGCCGACTGTTTTATCTATGAATGAATAAAATAAAGTAAATATTTAACTGTTGTGAAAAAATCTTATTTATTTGTACAAAGTACTTCAGCCAAAATTTGGGAGCCACGTAAGAGAATTATATATAATAGACTTCTGTGTTCGTTCCCGTCGTTACTAATATCCATAAAATTAAATTCAGCAATTTTCCTTTATTTTATAACAGTCGTTGAACAGTCGACCCAATTTTATGGGTTTAAGACTACTAATGTACAACTCCATAGCCTTGTAATTTTGAACCCAATCCAGAAGACAAAGGAAGTTCTCAATCGAGTATTGTGAGAGATTTGCCTTTTGATGGAGTAACCCGAAATTTGCGTTGCATGGAGAGGAAGACCACGAGAACCTCCCACGGTGGGCCTGACGGTGAGGTGACTCTAACCCATGATCCATATACCACTGAGGATACTTCACTTCAGCACTGTGGTCGGTGCAAGCCGGATGCGGAATTCGTATCGACTGGGATTCGAACCCGGTTAGCCGCATTGGAAGGGGAGCGCTCTATTCCCTGGGCCATCGCGGCTATTGAGATAAATTGGCCGATAATGGGGTACTTGCTCTCCAAGAAGAAGAAGACCTCCAATACCCACACGTGTGTCCTACGATGTCAGCGCCAGCTAATCTTTATCAACAAAATGTCGTATTAAAGTTGAGTTAAGTTTCTCTGCATAAGTTAGAATGTTAAATTAACGATGATTTAATTAAAAACAGAGTCGTATAATACATCGAATATTGTGAAATGTAATTCTTTCTCGCCTACTTCTTTTGCTTAACTTAAATTTATGATTTGTTTATGTATTTTATTGTAACAGTGGTGTATTTTTTCTTTGTGTATCTGGCAACTTCAATGCATACTTAGTTTGTTTATGTTCCACATCATACCTGTCTTTGTGTTTAATGTCTGTGTTTAATGTCTTTCATGCCTGTCTTTGTGTTTAATGTCTGTGTAAATATATAGTGAAACAATTCAAATCTTTGAGAAAGAATTAAGAATGTATTACTTATGAGAATTGATATTTGACGGACATGGCTTACTCGAAATAGAATGGAAAGAGCAATTGCTAGTGTTAATAAAAGCAACATTTCACCAACCAATCAGGATCGAGAAACCCACACTATATCACTGCAAGTATCTCACTGCATTTGTGGACTGTCATCCCAACCATAGTGAATGAGCAAAATAAATAAAAATTATTCTCTGACAAATTATCTGACGTAAAAGTCAATTAATAATTCTTCACCACCAAATCTATTTTTTAAGAATTCGATAACTTTATCATAATTCTCAGCAGAGGCGGGGAAACTCTCCACGATTTCTCTAGCTCTGGTACCAACTGCGGTAGCTTGATATAAATAATGGAATTTATCATCCTTTTCCATTTCTAGGTCAACGTGAATACGCTTAAACTGATTCCAGAATGTAAGCCAATCTTTAATGTCACCTCCGAATTGTTTCAATTCAATCTTGGATAATTTTAATTCTTGTCTGCTTAGCTTTGGCGACGAACTAAGAGAAGCCAAGGAAGGTTCAACTTTCTTATTGAAATAGTCTGCAATTTTCACGCAAGCGAGATCTATTTTTTCATTATACTCTTCTGTGCTTGTATGTTTTATTTCAAATTCTTCATCAGTTTCAAACTTTTTTCCTAGTACTCTTGAGTCAATTTCATTCAATATTCCATTCTAACGTGGAACTTTTAATACTTCATTATCTGGCAACTCTTTATTTAATTCTTCGAATTGAGTATTAAACGTTTTGGTAAAGGAAGCTCTAGTTGCTCCGAGTTTTCTTAATATCACATCCATCCTTAACTATGATATCAAACTAAACTTTTAATTTTTATCCATGAAATAAATCGCACAACAAACGTATTTACAGTAGCTAACCTGTTACTATTGTCTTTTATCACGTCTGGGTCACCACAAATGTTGAACGGCAAGAAATATACCCTTCTACTCCTATATTTTATTTAACCAAATTTTTTACATATTTCTAAACATAAACTAGAGTTCTATTGTACAAGTTAAAAGTTATTGAAGACATAAGAAAACGCTTTTACCTAATTTTCCATAATACAAAAAATATCTAATTCTTATTCCAAAACGTAACAGTCCTCCACAAAGACAAGTTTCTCCCAATACTCGATCCAAGAATTCTCTTGTCTTCTGGATTGGGTTCAAAATTACAAGGCAACGGAGTTGAGCAATAGTAGTTGTAAACCCAACAGATCTGGTAGGAGGTTCAACTGCGGTTATAAAACAAAATAGAAGATATTGGATGAAAGAGGTTCGGAAAAGTGAGGTTCTACGATAAGAAATGGGTGTTCTTGTAAAAGTTGGAGAAAGTCAGAAGTTGAAGACGTCTTCCCAGGACCCCAAATTATTGCTAAAGTAAAACTTCTACTACAGATATTTGGTTGAAAGAAAATTACATTAATTTAAACAGTAATTAAATATTAAGTTACATTAAATTGGTGTCCTTGAAAGATTAGAGATAATTAAATGAGAAATACTAAATAGTGGCACAGTAATAAACTTAGCAAAATGTCATTTTATAATAATACTTAACAACAATTGAAATGTTTGCCTGGGAAGAATTGTCTTGAAATATTTTTAAAAATTGGTTTGAAATAACAAAATAAATAGACACTACTGACGAATGGATTAGATAAAGATTTAATAATTCATAACATAGATAGGTATTTTATTATATAAAGCTAGCCGAATATCTGTCCTTCATTCTGGGTTAAAAAAGCAAATAATCAATAAATCAGTGCTGGAAAACACTACAAAACCATAAGTAAAGCCGAAGGTTTTCAACCAATACAATCAATACAGCAAAAAAAAAATTTTTGAAAAATTATTTCAAAATTGCATTAACTTTCTAAAAAAAATTTATATTCAACAGACGATTATGGTTTGCTATAAGGGATGGAGGAAGACTAAAATTTGTTTATCCTTTTAATTTCGCTAGTTTGAAAGAAATTAAATTTCCCGATAGCAATTTCTGTACACATGGGGATTCATGAGAATATATTACTATAATATTTTCACATATTATTATGGAAATTGTGTTATAATCGATGGTGTAAGTGCTTATTTATCACACCACTCTGAATTTCAATATAAATACCTACTTTAAAATTCCGAAAGAAAAGAGAAAAAAAGCTTCCCTTTGGTTAGAATATTTTTTAACCGATTTTTAGAATGAAAGTTTCCAAACTAATTAGCATTTAATAATTCATTATAAATAATAATTTATACATAGAAAAGAAACTGTAGACCAATAAAAGAGAAACATAAAAAAAAAACTGTAATACATAAAAAAGAAGAAAAAAAAAATTTTTTTTGTCAATGTTGAATCATTTTTTTTCTCTGTGAGATTTTAAGAGCTGAATTAACTTCAAACACGAAATTTTATACACAAGCGCAAAATATTCACACCTATTCCAGAAGATTACTTCAATGAAGAAATATTCATGTTATGAAGAACTGCGAACTTTTCTGACCGAAGCAATATCTCCATACTCTGTAAGTCTTCAACAACAGATTTAGTCAAGCGAGCTTGATCTGATATTAAACCAAAAAGGATTTTGTAAAAGATGCTGGCATATTTTCCCCCGAAACTTAGAATTGCAGTTCTACCCGTGACCAAATCGATAGAAGTTAAAAGAATCGGCAACACTACCATTATTTCGGGAGTTGAAGGAGAATTTATAAAACTATTGGCTCGTGCATTAAATTTCGAATATGAGATTATTGTTCCCCCAGATTTTTACGGGGAAATGGAGGCATACGGAAACTACACTGGAATGATAGGAATGCTGCAAAGGAAAGAAGCTGACATGGGATTCAGCTATCCAGGTACTTCAGAAGAACTTTCAAAAGTTATGGACTCCAGTGTACCTTACTACAATACTGAAAAAACGTTTACGATGAATTATGCTCCGTTCTTGACAAAAACAATAGCATTCACGTATCCTTTTAGCACAATCACATGGATTTTGTTCCTTATCGCACTGCTCTCTGTGTCAGTGCTATTTCGAACTTTGATTTCGCCAAAAGATTCCATTATTTCCGTTTTTTTCAATTTCTGGGGATCTTCTTTCGGACAAGGAATGAGCTACAACCCTCGCTCCATGTCCAGACGGATACCACTTGGAATTTGGCTCCTTTATTCATACGTTTTAATTTTGTGTTACAGCTCAGTCCTGTTGTCCGTTTTGACATCTCCCATCAGAATGAAACAAATAAAAGATTTCAAGGATCTCTATCTCGCAGTCAGGGTGGGGAAAATGGAGTGTCTATCATCGGTGCAAACTGATGAGGTAATTAATTTGATGAAAAGCCATTCACCTCATTTAAGAGGATTAGGGGAATACATTAAAAAGAATGACTGGTTTTACGATTCCCTTGACTTTGACAAAATTCCAGAACATGTAGCAATACTTGGTTCACCTGATCTATTTCGCGTGTCTATTGGACCACCTGAAAAATACTTTTATTCGAAGGACACTTTTGGAAGTTTTCATTACGGGGTTGCAATCAGGAAAGCATTTTGCTGCAAAGAACGCTTAAATACAATCGTACTCCGAATTTTAAGTGGTGGCTTATATAATACATTCAAAGAAGATTTCCTCTTTAAATTAGATTTATTAACAAATTTAAATATGGGTCATTCTCAGAGTACATTATCATCACCTTTAAGTTTATCAAATTTAAATGGAGTGTTTATTATTCTTGGTATAGGCTGGGGAGCGGGTATTATTGCTTTAATGATGGAAATCACCTACTGTCGATGGTTACGCCCAAAACAGTACCAAACCTGATATGCAAATGACTTTTTGCTTATATAGCCTTCACTATCACCTTTTTCAAAGCATATTATTATTATTAGCTTCGAAATTAGTTGAGTTGCTTATTCATATTTTTACTCCATGACCAACTTTCCATTCTAAATCTAGTACAACTAAAATGAAGCACGTTATGTTTAAAACACTATTTTATTTAACACTATTATATTATATTTAAATTGTAACTTTCCAAAATCATACCTCAGCTGATTATTAAGAAAATGTAGTTTTTAGATTTTTCTAGTGGATAACACGATGATCCATACAGAAAAATCAAGTCACTTTTAACTTGCGTCAAATTTTTATTTAAGACAATCCATTTCATAAATTTCCTTTGTGAATTTTAAACATTCCCTGGATATTCAAAATTTTTAATTCGGATAAACCAGAACGAAATTAATATACAGATTATTAAATACATCATACATAAATGTTAAGAAATTCAATTGCTTATGTTCCTCTTGTTGATTTGCTACATAACTATTGCTTGAAGCTTGAAAAGACACTTTGCTTAAAACTTTGCGTAGCTGCCTGAATCTTACCTTCTTCGTTTGCAGTTTTAAATCGTAACGTGTAGTAAGTATGAAATAAAACATATTAACTCCTACTGCTAAACAGGTCCATTTTTAGGTCAATTAAACTGTACTGCACCTAAACTGTATAATAATGGTTGAGAGAGCTGACTTTCTCCCAATGCCTAATTTCTCATCATGTCAGTGAAGATTGTTAGATTGTTCTACAACAAAAGTAACAATGAGTTCTTCAAACATCATGCAATTGAGTTTTGCTTACTTTTTGCAAGCAACCAATTCTCAAAGGTGCCCACGAGACAAAAAATTTGGTAATTTTTAGATAATATTTAAAAATATAATTAAAAAAAATTTAATAAGTTATAATAATATATAATTATAGTAATGTTCTCCCTCCCTTTTCAAAAGGGGAAAAAATTACGTTTATATTTCAATCGGAAGACGATATAAAATGTTTGCTCTTCATCCAAATTGCCCTTTTAATGATGCTAAAACTTTAAATACTCTTAAATTTCACTATTTTCTCGTAGATTTTTGTTTTTCTTATTTATTTAATTTAAGTTTAGAACTATTCAGTTATCAATAGATAAAAATCATAATTTTGAGAAGTTTGAATTTTTAATTGATTATTAAATTATTATTACATTGTTTTCATATCATATTTTTTTAAACTTTCAAATGATACAAATCCTCATTGACTAAAAATGACAACTTTGAGAAAGTTAGAATATATGTTTTATTTTAGATTCATTATTTATTTGTTTTTATAATGATAAGTAGAATGCTTAAAATATACAGCTAACACAACCATTAATAATCGAAAAACAGTACAACGACCTCAAGAAAATGTTTTTCTTTTCTTTTCAGAAAAAAGAGAAGAAAATCTCGTAACGGCGGACTTAATTGCATGAAGTTTAAAAATTTTGTAAAGTATTTTGTTTGGTTTTAAAACAAGTGATCAAGATAATGATAAGTCTTTTGATCAAAGAGATCTAGTCTATCTTCACGCTTTAGATACGGACAGTTATATTACTTCGTATTTATTTTATGTTAAGTAAAATTTCACCGTAAGTTTAAGTTCGAATTTTTTTATGGTGTGTATTAATTATTTATGGGAATTGGAAATAGTATAAGTCTTTTTTATGTTGTATTGATGTTTTAATTTACTAGCTCGATACAAGAATTGCTTATAATATAAGCAATTTTTATGTTTTGTTCATGCTTCAATGTACTACATGCTACCAGAATTATTAAATTTAAGCCTTTTTCATGTTTTGGTGTATTAACCCGCTATTGGAATTGGAAATGTTTTATAAGCCTGTTTGATGTTTAAGTGATATTTCAATGTACTAGCCTCCTCGGGAATTGGAAATGATTTAAGCAATTTTGATGTTTTAATGTGCTAACCCGCAACAGGAATTAAAAATGATCAAAGCTTTCTTGATGTTGTATTAAAGTTTTAATGTATTAGCTCATTACGAGAATTGGAAATGATATAAACCTTTTTGATGATTTCATGTACTGACTCGCTTCGGGAATTTAAAAAGATCAAAACTTTTTTGATGTTTTATTGATGTTTTTATGTACTAACCAGCTGCGGAAATTTGAAAGGATATAAGGCATTTTGATGTTGTATTGATGTTTTGATGTTCTAACGCGCTGTAGGAATTGGGAATAATATAAGATTTTTTGATGCATTATAGATGTTTTACTGTATTAACAAGCTACGTGCATTGGAAATGATATAAGCTTTATAGATGTTGTATTGTTGTTGTTATACACAAACCCTCTACGGAAATTGGAAATGCTGAAAGACCTTTTGATGTACTGACTCGCTAAGAGAATTTAAAATGATCAAAATTTCTTTGATGTTTTTATGTACTTCTACTAAACCTATCAAATTTATGTACCTACTACAGAAGTTTGAAGTGATATAAGGTATTTTGATGTTTTAATACACTAACTCGCTACGGAGTATAGATATAATATAAGCATATTTGATGTATCATTGATGTTTTAATGTTCTAACCCGCTACAGCAATTGGAACTGATATAAGCCCTTTGATTTTGTATTATTGTTTTAATGTACTAACCGGCTACGGGAAATGATATAAGCCTTTTTGATGTTTTATTATACTAATTCATTTCGGAAATTTAAAATGATCATAGCCTTTTTGTTGCTTATTGATTTTTAATACACTAACCCAATGCGGGAATTAGGAATTAAATAAGCCTTTTTGATGCATTATCATGTTTTAATGTATTGACATGCTACGGGTATTTGAAATGATATAAGCTTTTTTGATGTTGTATTGATGTCTTAATGTTCCAACCCGCTACGTGAATTGGAAATAATAAAAACCTTTTTGATGCATTATTGATGTTTTACTGTATTGACATGCTACTGGTATTGGAAATGATATAAGCCATTTTGATGTTGTATTGATGTTTTAATGTTCCAACCCGCTACGTGAATTGGAAATAATAAAAACCTTTTTGATGCATTATTGATGTTTTACTGTATTAATATGCTACTGGTATTGGAAATGATATAAGCTTTTTTGATGTTGTATTGATGCCTTAATGTTCCAACCCGCTACGTGAATTGGAAATAATAAAAACCTTTTTGATGCATTATTGATGTTTTACTGTATTAACATGCTACTGGTATTGGAAATGATAAAAGCGGCTTTGATGTTGTATTGATGTTATAATGTTCCAACCCGCTTCGTGAATTGGAAATAATAAAAACCTTTTTAATGCATTATTGATGTTTTACTGTATTAATATGTATTAACCTGCTGCCATTGACATGGCACGTATCATGTGCGGAGATGAAAGTTCAAAAAAATTACAAAAGATACCATTATCAAATGATACAGTTCGTTTATGAATTAATGATATGTCATTTGATATTAAGAATCAACTTATTTCTGCTATAAAAATTGCTGGTTTATTTAGTATTCAACTGGATGAAACGACAGATGTAAGTAAAGATGCTCAACTCATGGTTTACGTGCGGTATCCAGGTTTAACATATATACAGGAAGACATTTTATTTTGCAAACCAATGTCAACAACAACTGGAGGTGAAGAAATTTTTCTTATGGTCGATTCGTTTTTTAAAGAAGAAGGATTAAATTGGAATCAGTGTTTCAGTATTTGCACCGACGGTGCAGCTGCCATGACAGCATCTCAAAAGGGATTTTCGATAAGAGCAAAACAAATGAATCCACAAATTTTATAGATTCATTGTTTGTTACATAGACAAGATCTTGCTTCAAAAAAATTATCACCCGAATTATGTATCGTTTTGGATGAAATTGTTGCGGTAGTCAATTTTATCAAATCAAGAACTCTTAACTGTAGAATTTGCAGCGAACTGTGTTTCGAATCTGGTGCTGAACATTTATTATATTATTCTGAAGTTAGATGACTGTCCCGGGGCAAAGTTGTTCAAAGAGTATTATCATTACGGACAGAAGTCGAATTATTTTTGAGAGAAAAGAAACACCCATTAGCATCTAAATTCTCCGAGCTGAAGTGGATTACTCAAGTTGCTTATTTGTCTGATATTTTATTTGAAATAAATAATCTAAATACGTATATGCAAGGACGTAATCATACTATTACTGAATTAACTGAAAAAATTACATGTTTTAAAAATAAACTCAAATTATGGAGAAATAAGGTTGAAGTAAAGAAACTTGCTTAATTCCCGACTCTTAATTTACTTGAAGACAATAATATTGATATCACAGATTTTGAAATACAGAAAATTATTATTAATCATTTAGAAAAACTAATAGAAGACTTTGATCGATATTTCCCTGTAGACGATGTTTTCAAATATAATTGGGTTCGAATGCCATTTAATTTTGATGTAAGTGATTTACATGAGGAATTTGTTAATATTAATCAATTTCAAGAACAATTAATAGAAATACAAAGTGACCAAGCACTTCAATACAATTTCTACAAAAACACTGAATTTTAATGTGCTTTCTGGTTAAAATTAAAAACCGAAAAGCCAATAATTGTTAAAGAAGCCCTAAAAGTATTATTGCCCTTTTCAACAACATATATGTGTGAGGCTGGTTTTTCGGCTCTGTGTGTAATCAAAAACAATTGCCGGAACAAGTTAAATTCTGAAATAGATATAAGGTGCTCCTTGACAAGCATTCAACCGAGGTTTGAAGATCTTTCAAAATGTATTCAAGCACAAGGTTCTCATTAAAACTGTATGACTTGCATTTAAAATTTAAAAGACTTAACATATGTATTGATAATTCTTTTTTTTTTAGGAATAAGTTAAAATGTCAATTATTTTCAAAAAGTTATAAATATATTTTAATTTGGTCAATAAAAATTATTAAAAACACTTGATTATTAATTAAATTTTCCTTGGATCGAAAAGTACTTTTAATTATCTTTATTTTTAAAAAAATAAATAAAAAAATTGTAAGTTAAAAAAATCATCATCGTAGGATTGAAGATTTTTTAAAAATACGATCTAAAATAAAGCAATGAAAAAATTTTGACTTTTTTTTGGGTCGCAACATGAATACATTTCTCAAATTTGGGTCGCGGCTTAAAAAGGTAAGAACCACTGTTCTAGGCTACATGCTAACAAGCCATGCAATTATTGCTTCATTATTCTTTTTCTGATTTCGACTTCCAAATTATGGGGCAGATTGTTGATGGATATTTTTTTTTACTCCCTTTTCCATTAAAGATAATGATAAATATAAACGAAGTAAAATAAATTTTATTTATGATTTTAAAAATAAGACAAAATCTAGTTGAGGCTCATGTGCAGTTGGAAAATTAGAGAGTGGTAGTAATATTAAAGTTAATTTTGTATTAAAATAAAGTTATGTAGATCTAAAGGTGGGAATGACGGAGTGAAGACTACAGCTGTCATTAACAGCAGGTAATAAGGTGGTGGTGGAATCGTGGGGCAGATCGTCACTGACAGCAACAAAATCAGGAGAATCTAGTATTGAAGACAATGCCTGAATAGGTTTCATTAAAATAATTAAACATTTAATTTAATTGACTGAAAAAACTGGAATATAGCCTTAGCAACCACATACTTTTTCCCAGCAAATAAACTAGTTTTGATTATTTTAATTCCACATTTACGGTGATTTTAATTTTTTTTTAATTTCGTCTAATTATTTTATTTTGTATGTTTAAAAAAATTTAAAAGGGAGAACAGCGGAAAGTAGCTTACATTACTCTACTTCACTATAAATAAATGCCTCAACATTACTTATAACACTAGTTACATTTGTAACTTGTTAAATTTTTAATTTAACAAGTTTCTTTGACCACAATCATTTCCATTTATTTATCGCATGGTAAATTTTTAACAATTATAGTTGAAATATTGCCCTTAATATTTTGATGAGAATCAAAAGTTTACCCAAATACTAATGTAACACCGTAGAAAAGGGAACAAAAAACAAAGTTTTATTTATCAAATTCAGTAAAATTGCAACCTTTTTCTAATGATGTTGGTCCCGCAGTGGACTGATCGTTAAGACACGGTTCCCAGCAGATCACCGAAGTCAAGCATCACTGGCTACGGTCAGTGTGCGGGCGGGTGACCACTTGGATCAGTCTGCGTAGTGTGCGAGGGTGTGCGGTATTGGTCCTCGTTAAACTGTTCTACCGTAAAGTGCTCGACTTCGCGTGCAGGTCGTCAGGCTACCGAAGCGGGGGTGCCATCCCCTCTGCAGAGGATCAAAATTGTGATGGCATGTCTTCGGATCATCCTCAGGAATGTTTCCCAGACCGTCGCCAATAGTCCATTGGGCAGCTCTAGTGCGACGTAAATGAACAAGAATCTAATGATGTTGCCATTCACATATTTTTGATTTTTAACATTCATGCTTTAAGTGTTTACCCTTAACCTTTCAATACGAATCATATAGGTTTATTCAAATAGTAATCTAACAAAGTAATAAATTGGAACAAAAACAATATTTAATTTAACAAGTATAGGAATAAATGTGTGCCTCGTGTAACGATAAGTCCGAAATTTCCACTATAGAGTGTTGCACATTTGGACTTATTTTTTCAGAATGAATGTCCAGTATTTTTCAATGCGTTAAAAATAATTTACTTAAGGTTATTTTATTGATTGTTTAAAAAAATTGCTTAACTCTACGTTTTGTCCAAATAAATAAAGAAATAAAAATATCCACTCTGAAATTTAAAAGGACTCATCATAGCTAAGCAGTACATCTATAATTGGCTGAATCCCGTAAAGGCCAAGCCTTTTTAAATTATAATCTTTTATTTTTATCATTTGTATTTTCTAGTTATTACCATATGTTTCTCACTTTTTTTGAAAAGAAGGTGCAGCAAAATAAAAGAGAGAGGCAGGAAGGGGTGTACCTATTAAACTACATTTCAATAGACTATTGATTTCACATGATACTAATTATTGATAGGAAAGGACAGAAGCTCTTGAAAATGACATTTCTCCATCATTGACTTCATCTTTAATAAATATGTAAATATGTATCGGAAAATTTCTGGTGTATTCCTTATTTGTTTTGCTTTTACAATTATTCAATGCCCTTGAAAATTTATTGACAAAATGCAGTATATTGATATTTATTGTTGGCAACCCAGGATTTTATTATTTGAAAAACAACTTTAAACTCATTTTCTTTTCACAGCGAACTTTTGCATTTTATTGGATTGTTATTCTTGTTTTTGAAAAGCTTTTCATTTGCATCGAAATGTTAAAATATCCATTATTAAGTTTGCTTGGAAATTAACAAAAATACCACTAAAATAAAAAAGCCCTTAAAAAATATAGTATTTGAAGAGGGGAAGAAGGACGAAGAAGAATTCAGTAGAATTCCATGCTTTACTTGCAAAATCTAAAAAAATAAATAAATAAAGATTAAAAAGTGTGATTTTTTTAAAAATTATAGTTATTCTGAAGAAAGGAAGAGAAAGGGGGAAATGTATTTTGTTTAAAGAGGGCTACAACCCTCAGCGTTTGAAACTATAGTTTTTCCTATATCAATAGATCCTGCAAGGTAGCTTTTATGAAAATTTCAAGCCCGTATCAATTCCCCCCTGTCTTTTAATTTTTTTTTTCAGTTCAGCACAGATAAAGACTTAAAGTAGTTAGATAAAAATCAGACTTCATTAAAATTTTCCTAATCTGGATTAGAAAGAGACCAAAAGATAAAGCAGTTATTTCTAGCTTTCCACATTTTTTTCTTAATTTACCGTCAAAGTATTTTTTAAATATATATTTTCATATAAATGAAAAAATAAAATCTAATTATAGTAACAAAATTAAAAATGCAAGTTTTGCAACCAGATAATAAATTAGATTCAATGCTACACATAACAAATATCAATTATAATTACTTAAAATAAAATATTAGTAATTCAAAGATATTATTAAAGCAATAAATTATTTTATATAATATTAATAATTTCGTATTTAATTTATTGAATATAAGTATTTAACTCATAGCATGTCCATTTCCTTCTAGAATAGTGCTTTTTTTTCTTCTTGAATTTAGCAGATGATTTTTGCGTCATAATTATATTGGAAATGAAAACTCACCTTGAATTGAACAACGTTGCGCTTAGTCTTTCATATTTGTTCTCATTATTTTATTATGAGAACAAATATTACAAATATGACTTATTAATTTTAATGATATTTTGAAACACGTGCGGAACGATAATAATTTTTTAAAATATAATAGCACACAAATAAAAAAGGGAACTCGGGTACATTTATCGAGAGCCACAAATAATCCTTCAAAGAGCCGGAAGTTGGCCACCCCTGGTATATACCATTATTTTGCGCATAGAATTTGGGTTTAAAATATAGATTTTCTTTTCTCCTTTTGAAAGTATTTTCAAATTTTCAACTGTTCGAAAAATAAACTTTGGTGGCACTTGTGAACGGATCAAAACACGAACTATAATTTTTGAATAACGACGTAGATGAAGGGCATTATCGCAGTATTTGATCCAATACCTGAATGTCTAACAATGAACTCTGGAAATTTCTTAAAATAAATGTTTAGTTAAGGCTTTTGAGCAGTTTCGCCGTGGTTTTTCTCTGATACAGAAATGATTTCTACGACAACACATTTTGAATGAGGTATTTATTTTATCCTCGTAAAGGTGGACAGATCGTTCGAAATCATCATGGGGTGGACCATAATACTAAATTAGCTAGGTTAAATACTATCAGCAATATTGAAATTACTTTTTTAAAATAATCAATCTAATGCTTTTGAGAACAATAAATTGCACTTTGCCTTTTTTTAATGCGCCGTCCCAGAGACAGAAAAATTTCCATGGAAATAGAGCTGCTTTTTATTTATTTATTAAAGCTGTATTGCCTCAGTTTGAGACTTAATATTAATGAATTGCGTCATCAGCCTTATCTTTCCACTTCTGAAGTTAAAATCATAGAAATTCATTTAAATATTCTGTAATTTTTCTCTGTTTTATTTTTTTTAAAAATACAGTGATGTTTTGAAATCTTAATCTTACATATTCTCAAGCAATAGATGATGTAAAAATAATGTTTAGGATTTTTGAAAATATTAAGAAAATGCTTTTTTTTTCTTTCTTTGCTGGGGGTGCTCACTGACTTGCGTGGAGGTCGTCTGGCTCGGACTCATGGCTTTTTACTGCTTTCAAACAAACGTTTGGTACAGTTATTAAGTATAAGAAATTAAGTTTTTTAGTTAATTGTGATAAAGAAGTTTTAATAATTATTATTTTTCGTTAGGCATCAAAGGCCTAATAACGAGACCATGAAATTTGGCCTTCATCCGGCGTATATTTCGGGCAGACTCGGGATCTAAGCAAGTATCACGGGTTCGGGTAAGCGCGGATTAAAACTCTTCGGGCTCGAATCTCCAAAAGCGAGTCCGTATTCATCTCTAAGTACCGGAAAAAATTCGAGTGATTATGGTAAAATTTGACTATCAGGAGTCAGTCTCCCACAAGCGTATCACACCAAATGCTTTTGAATACATTAACCTATCTTAAAACTACATTTTGCAAAAAATAAATTTAAAAATGTTAAAAACATTTGCTCCTTCGAAGCGTAATTTGATGCTCTCAAACTTTCATATCTAACATTTTTCATTTAGAGTGGCATTTTCGACTCACGAGCGGTTGAAAGTATGCTCTGTCGATGCAGAATTTAATGTTTCTATAATTCTGTTGCATTTAAGATTTCATGTACATCGTTTAGATATAAATCAAAAAATAAAGAGTGACTGAAATTTGGAATTTTTTGGCCTTTAATTGCTTAAAATATCTCAGAAAACGACGCAAATTCATATTATACTTTTCTGGATGCACTAAGGGAAATAAAATTATTTCCAGTTTTCTGAAAATTATTTTGAAACACGGTATTTTTTTTGGTATATTTGACTAAATGCCCGTTAAATTTATTCTCATGGACATTATTGTCTCTTCAAAATTTAGTTTACTTTCAATATTATAAAAATTTATGAGATTTATTATTTTAATTCAACAAAAAAGAAAAATTAAGCAGTCTCTACCGAAGTCCGCATCCAATCCTCTCTCTTACTTATCTAACAGTTGCAGCTATAGTTACAAGAGTGATATCTAGAAGAAAAATAGTGACTATGGGTTTATTTCAATACTATAAAACCTTTATTCGCTCCCAAAAATATTAAAATTGAAAAACATGTTTCTATACGTTTTGAAATAGACGGCCATTTTAAAGACGCCTGAAGTGATTTATTAAACCAAAAGAGATTTAAAACAGAAAAAAGTTATTTTCGAAATGAAAAATTAATTGAGGTGCAAAACAAAACTAAAAAATCAGTAGTGGAATTGGCATTTATATGAATGATACTAGAATTGGAATCCATGACATTTTATTAAACATTTAAATAAAATTATAGTAGAATCAATTTAGTGCATTTTTTTTCAAAATTATATCAAGGATGATATTGAAATATTTTTAGCCAATACCTTGTGTATCATGAGAACAATATACATTGTTCCGGTTCAATATATACCGGTTTATCATACCTTGATGTATTTTGAACCTAACATTGGGTCCATTCCACAGTACAAAAAAAAAATCTCTCCAATGCCTGATTATAAATGTGAAATTCTGAAAATATTTTTTTCAGAGCTCAAGACCGCATACTATGTGAAAGAATTGTCCTTTCTCAAAGCATCCTTAAAATGGTGAACTGTCAATCAAACATGCTATTCATTTTGATTTAATGTTCTTAGACTGAATGAGCCTGTTCAAGATTTTATTATTTCTGTCTCAATAAAAAGCTAAACAGGCTATAATTCGTCTATAAGTCAGCTACAAATTTCACACTGATACCATCTGAAGTAATTGCCATTTTTTGGCCTTTTTATTTTCTTACCTTAACTATACCCATGCAGCATGAAAGGGCAAATAAACGTTAAAAATCCGTTCGTCCGTTATAAGGTTTTGTTCTTACGTTAAAATTACGTTAAATTCATGTGATGATTTTCACCATTTCTTCATTCGTTAAAACGTATACGTTAAAATTACGTTAATTTCACGTGATGATTTTCACCATTTCTTCATTCGTTAAAACGTATACGTCAAAATTACGTTAATTTAACGTAATGATTTTCACCATTTCTTCATTCGTTAAAACGTATACGTTAAAATTACGTTATTTTAACGTTATCAATTTTCCCTTTAAATATTTCGTTAAAAATACGTACTTAAAATACGTTATTTTAACGTGTACATTTTATCCATTTTTTGACCGTTTTTTAAAAACGTTTTATTAACGAAAAATTGACGTTTTGTTGCATAGTTATATTTACGTAAATTTTTTGGGATTTTAAACGTAAATTTAATGGTAAAAATGTTTCAAACAGAAAGGATGAACCTGTGAGAGCCCAAGAAAGATAATCTTTTACGTCTCTCTTGAATTCGAATAAACTGAACATTGCAGATTTTCATTACAATTCATATTTAATTTTTAATACTTATAATTATTTTTGTTTCATTAAACTGGTTATAAATATTTGCTTGTTGATAATATTGAGTCGGGTCATTATCAGTAACTGACAAGGGAAATATGAGTTTTAATTCTTATATAACTAAACTATGATGAAAATTAAGAAATTTTCCAAAATACTGAATAAAGTAAAAATTTTCTACAACTTGACATGCAACGAACATAACGTAGAAACACATTATACTTAAATTTAAATTATCTCTGTCTGGAACAAGAGTCGTGGTGTAGTGGTTACAGCTTTCGCCTCAAGGGTACGGCGTCCTAGGTTCGAGCCTACTCTAGAGTGGGATGTTAATATGCGAATACATTATTATTATTCAATATTACTATTATTATTATAATGAATAATTATTATTATTCAGAGATCTTAATTTAAAAAATTATTTTTTTGTTATTATGTAAAAATTGATTCACTATTTTTTTAAATTGTAATTATCGCTCACCATACGAGTTTATAAAAAATAATTTTAATATTATAATTATTATTTTCTACTTCAATCAACATGAAATAGAAACGATTATTTTTGGTTAATTTTGTTAACATTTATTTATTAATTTCTTACTTTGCAATAATCACTTACCGTATATAAGTTTTTTCGAAATAATTGCTAAGAAATGTGTCTACTTTTAAATTCCATGTTCTTACTGCATGAAAGAGACATTTACTTTATTTTAAAATACTGATTTAATTTTTTTTCCTTCCAAAAACTTCATAAATTGTAAAAATAGAATTAAGGTATTTTGAAAAATTTATCAATCTTGATTCTTTAATGTATATAATATTTATTAATGAAAAAAAATATACATATCAAAAGACAGGTAAAAAGATAATTCTCATAATTAGTTTTCGTAATAAAATTTAGTGTGGGAAGTTTTAAAATATTGGTTGTTATTAAAAGGCGTTTTTACACACAACAACGTTTTTACAAATTTATTAAATTTTGCTTTGAATCTTGAATTTTATAATCTGGAAATTGTTTAATTATAAAATCTTAGTTGCAATAAGTAAATTATTTATGAAAATCATATATAGTAAAAAATAATATAAATTTACAAAATATAAAAAATAATATAAAATAGCATAAAATATAAATAATAATTGTAAGTTTTGTTGTAATGTCAGAAAAATAATTTTTTTTATAAGAGCAAGTAATGATAATTCTTTATTTCTTTGCAAAATATTATTTATGAGTGAGTTTTTGTGTATGTGAAATTGAAGTACTTTTAAAGTGATACTTTTGAAGAGTACTTTTGAAGTGATTCTTTCATTTTCCAGCGCAGATGCCAATAGGCAACGTGAATAAATTTGAATTTTTGATAAGCTTCGAAAGAAAGACAAAACAAATTTTTCCCCCAACCAATTTCATCCTTTCTGTAATTTATCGGTAATATGTAAAAAAAAATATTCTAACAAATTAGGCTATTTTTAAAAAAAAAATCGGAGTTTTAAAGTGGGCATTTATATTACAATTCAAGGAGTAGGGATAAATAACAATATATTCAGAAAACTACGCCCCACACCTTTAACTATAACGCGATTTCCACAGTAAAATGTGAAAATATTATACTATTGTTTTCTCTCAAAATACCCCATCTGTACGAAAATTACTACTTCAAATTTGAATTTCCTTCAAGCGATCGAAATAAAAAGTGATAAACAAATTTTATCGAAACGATCACGAATTTAAAATCAATGAGAATTATTCGTCCAGAACATATTTTTTTTCACCACTCCTGATCGCAAGCCATTACCAACCGTTGAATATAAGAGTTTTTTAAATAACGATTGGAATATGGACGAATAAAATTATATATCAGAATAATATAGAAATGACATAAGCTTTGAGTTGAGTAGATCAGTTAATGATTCAGAATCAGGAACTGAGGACGTGATGTATATATATATATATATACAAGAAAACACGAAGAAGTTTAAGAAAATCAATAAGTTTCATTTATTGCGCTTAAGCTACAAGTAAACAGAACTCATTAGATAAGTTCAAAATGAAGATAAAACAAAGAAAAATTATAGACAATAAAAAAGGGGGGGGGGAAATAATAAGTGAAAAAAAACAGTAAAAAAAAAGAGAAAAAAAGGAAGAAATTTTATTTAAAAAAAACCGGAAAAAAAGATATAATCTTTTCATCAGTCCACACGATTATATCCGCAAAACAGAGTACTTTCTGATATTGTATCAATAAAGCCAAAGCAAAATATTAATACAATAGTGTGAGGAGCACTCAAAAAATTTTTTTACTAAAATTACTACAAATAAAATAGAACACAAAAAGTAAAAATAACAAGTAAAAACAGAAAATAAAATAAAAGAAAAAGAAAACGTTTTTTTTAATTTTTTTTTACTTATTATTCCCCTCCCCTTTTTTTTTGATTCTCTAAAATTTTTCTTTGTTTTATCTTCATTTCGAACTTATCTAATGAGTTCTGTGATAGAGAAATTGTGGCAGATTATGCTTTAGATTTCTGGGTAGAAGGGGAAAGTGTTGCCAGCCAGGGTCAAGGCTCATCCAAATCCAATTAATTTCGCAGCATTGGCAATAAACTGCTCAGCATTCTCTTCTAGTTTGAAGTTATTAAGTTATTAAGATAAGTCTTCTTCTAGTTTGAAGTTATTAAGATTGGACTTCACATTTCTCTGTGAAGTCCAATTTCGATCCGTTCGTTAATAGGCTCAAATCTTCCAACCAGTGGCGTACGCAAGGCAGGGGTTTAGGGGTTTAAACACCCCCTTTGAGCTCAGACAAAATGGCAAAAATAAAAATTTTAGTAAAAATTATGCGAGCTATTATTTTTTAAGACTATATATTTTTATGTGCCTTATGCCTGCTTTTTTTTCACATGGTATTTCTCAGAATACAGAAAAAACATTTACTATAATAGGGTTGTACTTTTGAAACCAAAATCACGTGATATATATATATATATTTGCTGTTCTTGGATCTTTAGGATGTCAAAAAGCAAGAATTTAACAATTTTTAATTACTTTGAGAAAAAATCACCTGCTGAACTTAGTGAGGTGACAGCATCTAATACCAATGTAAGTTTTTCTGTTGCACAGAAATGTGATACTTTCGTTGAAGAAAACGTTTCTAGCATAACAAAATCTGATGAATGTGAAAGTGGCCCTCAAAGTGTTACTACATAGGAATTTTTTCAGAAAATATTACATTATGTTCTTAAACTTAAAAAATCAAATCAAAATTTAACTAAACAATGTTGTTTAAATAAAAAGTCAAAATTATCTAGCTGTCTAAATTAGGGAAATAATAGTGCTTTATTACAGACTCGAATTTCTCTTAGTAGTTTCAGAAAATTATGAACACCCCCCTTGAAAAAATTCTGCGTACGCCACTGCTTCCAACATAGTAGAAGTGTGTTCTTTCAGTTAATTTTTTTTTGCTTATGTTTTGAAGAAGCATTTTAGCATTTAATATTATCCTGCGCCCGTTTCATCAGTTCTTATAATCCTGCTCGGCTTGTAAAATGATGCAGTCGGACCGAGAAGGGAAACAGACACAGGATTTTAATGAAATCAGATGCATTTTATTTAGATCATGTTCTTATGGAAGACCAGCGAAAAGAGATGTTAACTCCATTCAGGATCAGTCTTTCTGGTAGGAAAAATCTAGCAAAAATCCGAAAATGTCTCTATTTAGGGAATAGAGGGAAATCTTAGAAATTACTATTGGTTAATGAGCTTGCTCGAGTGATTCCCACGGCTTAAAAGGGAAAAAAGTCTCTACGTAAATTTATGCATAGTTGGGCCAAAAATACGAGGGTTGTAAATTAAATAGTGGCAACTTAACCTTGAAACTCACAAAAGGGCGCGCATGCGTAAATAGGGTATGGGTGCGGTGAGGTGGTGCTGTTGTCGATGAGGGAAAAGGCTTAATGACGAGAAAAGACGAGATGCTTGAATCCCTCGTGCTACTGTCCTATATGGTAAAGCATTTGCTCCAAAGGCTTTCACTAATCCTCGATAGCATTCTGTTGCATTTTTGCCACGGGCAACCTCGATTGTAAGCCACGACCGCTGATCACCTTTTGAAAACATGCTTTAGAGCGATGGAAACGAAACTCCTCACTTTAACGCCACACAACAACTACCCTTCTAAGCTAATCGACTTTTTTTTGCACTCTACACATCGACAACAGCCCCACCTCACAGCTCCCATATCTAATTTGCGCATGCCCGTCCTTCTGTGAGTTTAAAGGTTAAGTTGCCACTATTTAATTTACAACCCTTGTAGAATTAGAAACAGGATGTAGCTATTAAAAATGTGAGAGAGCAATTCGATTTGAATAATTAATTAGTAATAAAAGTAGGAGTTGTTTTATAGCGAAGAAACTAACATAAAAAGATTAATAGAAGCTTTTTATGTTACGTATATATATGTATCAGAGTCCTTCCTCACAGAAAAGGGCACTGTAAGTTTTGAAAGGGGTGATACTATGTTATAACGAAATTTGATCCTCAATTTTTAAATTACCCTCTTATACTCTTTTTGTGCATATTTTTCAAAATAATACATATTAAAAAATAAATAATATATTTCACAAAATATACGATTAAAATAACAGAAATATTTGAAAGTTATGATAAATAGTTAAAGGTAAGCTAAAAGACAATCTCTGAATATAAATTTTCTTCAAAAAAAATAAATAAAAGTAAACAAAAATAAAAGAGGATCAATTAATAATTAACTTGAAAGTTTTATTTAATATTTGAAACTTGAAATTACGAGAGAAAATAAACATTTAAAGGTTTATTTCTAAAGAAAAAGCATTTGTTTAAAAAAAATTGTAAAATTTAAAATCACTGATAAACTTAATATACTTCCCAAATAAAAGATGTGAATATCTATGAATCTGAATAACATGTAAATTTTAACTATATAACTGGACAACATAAAAAAATTACTAAAATTAAGGAATGAAATTGATAATTAAAGTAGAATATTTATCATTAACTAGCATAGTCTAGCACATAGTCTACCACTGAGGATATTTTACCTCAGCACGGTGATTGATGAGAGCAGGGTGAGGAATTCGTTTCGTATCGACCAGCCATTGTTGGGATTCGAACCCAGGAGCCAGGGTCAACTCATTCGGATGCGAAACCTCTATACTCAGAGCCACTAAGGCCCCCAATAAAGAGTTATTTATAAATTTGTTGTGCTATTTCTTTGAAAATCTTATCAGGAGAGACGATACAGAATATAGATCCTGAACCTCTTTGAACTCATCGTCTACTTTGCGAGGCAAACATTTTTTCAACGCCTCCTGAAAAAAAACGTATAACAAATATTTATAAAACAAAACGATTTTTTTACCTTTATTGATTTCGACATGATAAAATTTGGAATTATTTTTCTTTTTTTTTGCAAAAAAAAAAAAAAAAAAAAAAAAAAAATCTGAATAAACGTACACAAAACAAACGTTAGCTGCTGACTTCCAGGTAAAGCGCAAAATAACTTTTAAACTTACTTTGTCAAAAATCGCATATTTTGCTGACATTGTTAAAATTTCACGAAGAATAGTTTGAACACTGAACAGAAAAAAATTAATTATTATTATTATCTAATTTTTAAAAAAAATTTCTGTGTGGAACAGCAAAGCATAATTTTCTGTATGAAATTAGTTCGTAAATATTTTCTCAATAAATTGCTGAATTTAGAACTACTTTAATAACAAATACTCTTTTCAAATTTAAATGTATGTTGCTGAAAGCATGATACTTTTTTACAATAAGTTTAACAATTAAACATTTTCGAACTATTTAAGAAATGTTAAATGATTCCATTCCATAGCACTTTCTGCGCATTTTTCTATGTGCATTCGTTATTTCAAATTTCTTAGTCTGATATTTTTGCGCATTTTTAATATAGAGAGACCATTAAATAACAATCATTAAGTACTAATAATACTTAAAGTTTCTTTCATTGGAATCACTACTTTCGAATTGTAACAATTGTTTAAGTTGTCACTTAAATAAAAGAGATAATCACATCATGAAATTATTCATTTTAACTGTGTGCAAACCATCAGAAAACTCAAAAAAAAATTGAATAAGTTCTCAAATAATGTGTTTATTATCAGTATTTTCATTAATAACAAAAAATTATGGAGGAGGGCCATATCTATACCTTTCCAATATACACCGAAGAGCTATTACATTATAACAACCTTGCTAATAACATGTAGGACCACCTTTAACTTTCTAAACTGCTAGCATCTGCTGCGGCATTGATTTCACAAGGTGCTGATAGGTAGTCCGAGGTATCTGGTACCAAGTGCTCACCAACTGGTCCTGCAATTCCCTCACATTGCGAGGGTGTAGCGTGGCACCAAGAATTTGGTTTTCCAAGTAAGACCACAATTACTATATTGGATTAAGGTCAGGTGAATTTGGGAGCCAAGACATGACTTGAAATTCACCGGAATGTTTCTCGAACCAATCCATGACGATTCGACCCTTACGACATGGTGCATTATCCTGTTGGTAAACACCATCACCCGCAGGAAAAACTGTTGCCATGAATGGGTGAACCTGGTCTGCAACTATGTTCAAGTAGCTTACAGACGTCAGGGATTGTTCTATGAGGATTATGGGTCCTAATGTGCCCCATGAAAACATTGTTCCTGGGCGAGAAACCATGAAAACCTGGGCGAGCCCATTGTTATAGATGGAGGGTGGACATAATGTAATGGTTCTTCGGTGCATATAAACGAAGGATTCTAATTAGGTAAAAAAATGCATATTTACAAATACAAATACAAGCTGCCTCCCTTATTGCTTTTTAAGTTCAAATGAGAGACTTTTTTCATAATGTTCAAGAATTTTTTTGCCAAGCTTCGAATTATGGAAAGATTTTTCCTACATTTCATCTAAGTACAATATTACTGCCCTTGGGGATATAATCTTCAAAGCTGTTTTTCGAAGACTCCGTCGTAAAATGAAATGATGCTTGTTCCCAAATAATATTCTATTTTTATAACTGCTGCGAGTTTGCAACTGTTGTTCCTGACTGTTAAGTCAAGTTTAGCATGTCTAAAGCCAGCGCTGTTTACGCTTATTTTGAAAATGGCGCAAAACGCTCATAAGGTGAAAAGCCACAGTTTTGTGAAAGTGAAAAGCATTTCTAGTCTAATTTATTAATGTTTAAAAACTTACTCCAATGCTGCATTACTTGGGCTCATAAAAATTTTCAAAAACTGAGAATACGGCAGAGGTTTTATCTATTGTTATGATCCCTACCGTACCTACAGAGTGGAATTTCCAAAGAAAGTCAAGCTAGGCCGTTATACCCCGGTCGGTGGGGTGCCCGGCCAATGTCCAAGAGTTCGTGGGCTCGGTCCCCGCCGGTCGAAGACTCCCCGTGTAGTAAATGGTGACTGATGCACGTTAAATCCGTCGAGTCTCAAAGTCCTCCATGTTCCCATAACAAATCAATACCCCTGGGGGGTACTGATCCAGGAGTTTCCTTGTCTTCTGGATTGGTTCAAAATTACAAGGCTACGGCGTTGAAAACATTAGTAGTCGTAAACCCAAAAATTGGGTATGCTGTTCAACGGCTGTCACAAAAAAAAAAAAAAAAAAAAACGAAAGAAAGACAAGCCTGGCACCACTGCAAGTAAGCAGAAACCATAATATAAGATAAAAACACAAAGAAAACAATGATCGAACTCAAACAGATGATAAAAAGGAAAATGGATTTCAAATAATGAAAAAGAGTAGAATTGTTAAACATTTAAAATCGTTCAAAAATATGAATATTTATTTAAATCTTAAAACTTAACAGTTATAAAACTTAATAATGAAAGGATTTAATCTCGTCATGAACTCAAACTACTATAAACGCGAAATAGTACTCGCTGATTTTGTATTAATATAATTAAAGCAAAATATTTCAATATAATAATGCTCCTCGCATCTCACTTTTTTCAAATAAACATTCCCTTTTTTCAAAAGTTTTAGATTCTGGGCCTCAAACTATGAGAGTAAGGTACCCGATATCGAGAAAGAAGGAGTCCCCTAGGCAAAGATATTGGTTTAACTTTTGAATATTTCGCCCCCTTAAAGCATATTTTTAAATTATTATTTTTCAAAAAATTACATACCGATGCCTTTCGGATTCATCATTTAAAATTGTATAGAATAAATAAGCGTAAAAACTAGTGTCTCTGACATTTTTTACTATTTCTTATTTGCAAACAAATAGTATATTTTAGTGTTTATTGAGAGCAGGTGAATAAGATGGCCATTTAAGTTAATACAAAATGTATGAAGGTTTACTAAAATAGATAAAAGTGAAAAGAGTAATTTTTACTTATAAATCTCTTGAAACTTTCAAACAATAACTGTTTTTGACTTGTGTTTGGTCTTATTTGATTTGCCGTATAAAAATATCTAAAAAACAAAATTTCACTTTCCTAAGTAGCTATATCAGAATTGTACAAAATTGTTCATTTTGTTCAAAAAATCTTAAATAATTCCAAACTATATGTCTAATCGTCTTGTTTTCATTCGATTCTCCATAACATATGCGATGGAAGTTGTACCTCATTTGCCTAGATATTAATATTTAAGTTTCCAACCCTTCCCCAGTGAACTGTTTGTCTAAGATAGGTACTCCGCCAGACATTCGTCTGGAGCTGTGCCGGTGACTATGGTAACGAGGTATGATTGTTTTAAGTAGGGGTGCGGGGTCCCTCTTTAGGACTGGTTTCGGCGAGAGAAAAGGAGACCTCTTCCCTGCCAAAAATGCCCTCTTCTTGTTTCCATAGCACCAGACTGCCGCAGACTTAGTGGCAGTCAGAGTACCTATCTTAGACAAACAGTATGTATACACCCACCTATGGCCAAACAATAAGCACCTTTTTTCAAGGTTCTATCTTTCAGTGATCATAGTAGGAATGCCACGTGATTTTGAACGTGGTTCAGGGTACATGGACAACGCATGAGCTAGTACCCTTACGTCCATACCATAACCAACGAAAGGACTTTCAGCCACGTGCATCTTGCTGCAGCTACACGTGGGTGGTTTTGTCGGCTACCAGAATCGAACTCACGACTCCTAGTTCTCTACTAACGGTGCAAGCGAACTAACTGCGCCACCGGAACGCTGATGTATGTAAACATGAAAGTATTAATGAAACCACGTTATTTAAAGTCCCTTATATTCAGATTCTTCATTTCGAAAAAAAAGTTGGCTAGATGCTTGTTTAAGAGTCTTTTGTGTTTCGCTAACATGGAATCACTACTTTTGCTACCTCGCAAAAATGTGCTCTGCAGATTAAGACAAGATGAGTCTCTTTCTTAGAAGAATTCGTCTTCAGCGCATAACCTGACAATAGGGGATAGTAATCTCTGGATAACATGGTAATCGGAATTATCTTACACTTAGTTGTGAAAATGACCCTCTCAGCTAAAGCGGAGTAATGGTCAAGGCCAGTGTTTCTTTGAGTACACACCTCTACCTAAGCATCTGGAACCGGGCCTCCAATAACAGCATCCTTGTAGATATTGTGGTCCCTAAAGCTGCAAAAATCACAGATGATCTTATATTAATCTAATCGTGTTCAGTTAGTAGGCAATTTTATTTTCGATGATGGAATACTTCGAATGGATTGATCAGCACGCTCTTGGGATGTGAACCCATGGACATTCGAAAGAGAAGGGTTGATTATCACCCCCCCCCCCAGAAGCAATGCAGCAATTGGAAAATTCCCATATTCATTTATTCATATCTTAGTGTATTATTCGGTGATAATATGCCTTATAAGTAGACAACTTACTGCTTTCGGTCTTGAAAAGCCCTTAGATGTCGTCTTTTTCGTTTAAGAAATATTGTCAAAATATAACCTTCATGTTACTTGCTTTATTTTATTTTCTTAACTTACAACCATTCCTTGTTCATTACTTTATTTTACGATCTTACAGTATGTATACATTATATTTTTATGTCCCCGAAACATTTCCACACCCGCATATTTCCTTCAGAATTTTTTTTTTCAGAATTGCCAAAAAATGTAACCATCTCTTGTCCATTGCATTATTTTATTTTCGTAACTTACTGTATCTATTTATTTCGTATTTGTCCTCCCCCACCCCGAGACACTCCCTCATTCACCTCTTTATTAAGAATGCAACTGTTCCTTGTCCTTTGCTTTATTTTTTACATTATGTATCCATTATATATTTATCCCCGAGACTTCACTCATCAACATATTTTATTCAGAACGTCGAAAAATGTAAACGTAATTAAAGAAAGAAAAAATAAATCCTGCGGTTTCTGAAATTAATGCATTATTAGGATATTAAAAAAGACTTTAAATGACCGTTAAGTCTAAAATAAAGACTACTCCTATTTCGAATTATAATTTTAGTTTTTTGAGAACTTTGAAACTTTTCATTGTTTCAAAAATTACTGATGTCACCCAGTCCAATTATATCGATAATACTCATATGAATTGACATCAAAATATTAATTTAACAGATAAGTCATTTAATAGATCTGGAAAAATTGACCTATAGTTGGGTGCGGATGTATTTTTCGAGATTTTGAAATCTAGTAGAATACATCTTTCCGAACAAAAAATAATATTGCAGGACTCGGAATTTGGATACGTAATTAGTAGGGCAATTGAAATGCCAAAAACTGAAAATCGAATTTATTGTGGGCTTTTAAAAGAAAACCGAAAATCTTAATAAAACATTAGAACAATTTTGGTAAATTGAAACAGTTGATGAGGGAATTGCTATTCAAGGAAACGGAGAAAAAAATATTTGAGGAACATTTTGCCAAAAATCATACGAGAACGGATACAAGCCGTTAAGGTTAAAATGCCAATGAGAGAAAAAAGTAATTCTCAATTAGGCGAATCGAAAGACAACGCTCTTCGGAAAAATTTTATTGACGAACATCGAAGCTTAGGTCACATGGAAGAAGTGATCAAATCTGAAGAGCCAAAAATGGCCTACTACATTCCCCATCAAGGTGTGTACCGTCCTGAGGAGAGCTCTCTACTCCTCTCCGAGTTGCGTTTGATGCCTCGTCAGCTACTTCAGCTGGATATTCCTTGAACTCTCAGCTTTTGAACGGTGGAATTGAACAGGAAGAACTATTTTCAATTTTATGTCGTTTTCGAACTTATCGATTCGCATTTATAGCGGTTATTAAGAAGATGTATAGACAGATTTTAGTGGATGTATCACAGCAAGATCTTCTGAGAATTTTATGGAAAAATAGTGCAGTTGATCCTGTTAAAGTTTACAAACTGAAAACTGTCACATATGGTATAAGTTGTACTCCGTTCCTGGCGACACGAATTTTAAAGCAACTGGTCATTGACGAAGGGGAAAAATTCCCAATAGCAGCACCTGTCGTCATGTCCAACTTCTATATGGATGATTGTTTGTCTGGACCAGAGATATCGGTAACTACGAAATAATTGTAAGCCTAACTTACTCAAATGCTTGCTCGTTGTGGTATGGAGTTGCACAAATGGTGTTCCAATTATCCCCAACTTCTAGGACATAACTCTGTGAATAGTGACTATTTGTTTGATCCTTCAAAATAAGTAAAAGCTCTGGAACTTGTATGGAAACCTGAAGTTGATTGCTTTGTTTTCAAAATGACTGTCAACAATTCTGTTCAGTATACGAAGAGAACTGTTTTATCAGTTATTGCAAAAATTTTCGATCCTCTTGGCCTCCTTGGGCCTTTAATTACATGGACAAAGATTTTCATGCAAGCACTTTGGCTTCTAAAGATAGATTGGAATGATTCACTTCCAATAAAAGAAGATCGAGAATGGAACCAGTTTCTAGACTCACTTCATAAAGTGAATTACTTAGACATCGACAGATTTGCTCTAATGGAAAAAGTGAAAGTTGTAGAGCTTAATGAATTTGCCGATGATAGCGAAAAAGCATACGGAGCAGCTATCTATATAAGATGCTTCGCTTCGAATGGTGAAATCGCAGCTAACCTCCTTTGTAGTTAATCCAGAGTTTCCCCCTTGAGGACAATTACAATTTCTAAGTTGGAACTAAATGCTGCTGTGCTGTTGTCTAAACTCGTAACAAAGGTTATCAAATGTTTAAAACTTGACAGATCAACTATTCACTTGTGGTCGGATTCTAGCATCATATTGGCTTGGATACAACAGTCGCCACACCTACTCAAGGTATTTGTTGCAAATAGAGAGAGCAAAATACGAGAACTGACAAGTGACTTTCAATAACACCACGTGTCTTTCGAAGATAATCCAGCTAAAAAGTGTCACGTGGTCTAAAACCTCAAACACTTCAATCGGAAGTTCTCTGGTGGAATGGTCCATCTTTTTTTCAACAAGATTTAAATCTGACTATATACAAAGAGACAATTTCCAATAACTCAAGTGAATATTTATCTGAACTGAAACCACAGCCGGGCAGTTCTTCATTAGTGATAATTGATAATAATAATTGTGTTGCTAACCTAATTGAAAATTGCTCTAAGTACCTTAAATTAATTAGAATTTTAAGTTTCTTCCGCAGGTTCTTATTTAATTGCAGAAATCCAAGGGGAAAAAATGATCGGTTCGTTGTCGTCAGCATAAACAAAAGAAACAGAAAATCAAATCATAGGTTTTGTTCCAAAAGATGAGTTTTGAGAAGAAATTAAATCGCTAGGTAAAGGACTTTCAGTATCTCCAAAAAGTAAAATAAAGTTCTTATATATCTTTCTTGATTAAGATATTATTCGTGGTCGATTGGAACATAGGTGGTCGATTGGAACAATGGAATTTGAATTATGATTCAAAATTTCCTGCATTATTACCAGCAAAACATAAATTGACTAATTTGATTATGCAACATCAGCATGTAAAATTTTTCCATACAGGGCCACAAGCCCTATTGAATTTTGCTACAGGAAAGTTTTGGCCTTTGCAAGGTAGAAATTTAGCTAGAAAGATTTCTCATAGTTGTGTTGTTTGTTTCAAACAAAAACCTATAGTTGCTAATCAAATAATGGGAAATCTGCCACTAGAGTGGGTTAACCCTGGTGCAGTATTTAATAAAACAGGGATCGAGGGAACATTTTTAATTAAATTCAACGTAAAGGTGTCTGTCATAAAATTTACATAGCGATATTTATTTGCTTTGCCACTAAGCCGTCCATTTAGAAATGGTAGATGATCTAACTTCAGATGCGCTAATAGCATGTTTAAAAAGATTTTTTCGCGTCGTGGAAAGAGTCAGGGCTAAAGAGAATAGAAGGGCTGGTTCACTCCTTTGAAGTAACTCTCGACGCGCCAATCCTCCGATTTTCTCTAGTGACGTCACTTTGGCTCAAAGCTCGCACTTTTACTTCAAGAACGGAGCGTTCGGCCTTACTAGCTCTAACTAATATTAGATCATTTCTTTTTGCGAGATATTCTAAGACATTTGTTATTTTTTATAATGACTTTCCTCAGTTTTCGCAATGAATTTACAAGAATTTAAAACTATCATCGAAATGCCAGTTTGCGCGATTGCAACTTGCAAAAATTCTGATACAAAAACAAAAGTTAAAAATATAATTTTCCGCGTCTTCCCTAAAGTAAATGAACAACTATGTAAAGAATGGATTCTGAAATGACGCAGTTAATATTAAACAGCAATACGTTTATTTTGTCGTTAAGAACTTTTATAAAAATTCATTATCTAAATAGAAACCGCCTCGTTACTTCAAAAAGAAAGGCAAGTGAAAAGAATTAAAAAATGGATAAAATCAAAGAAAATTAAAATGTAAATAAAAAGTATAAATAATATATATAGTATATAGTTGAAATTCTCCTAATTTCATAACATATTTTTTAATATAGTTATTCTAAATGATTGTGATTTTTCTTAAAAAATATATTCTCTTCAATTTAAATATCCATAAATTATATCATCGTAAATTTAAATATATCTATAAACAATTGTGAAATTTCTAATGTCATTATGAACCTAAATTATTATTTTGTTTCAGTAATTAGCGTTTAAGGTTGATGTTTCCTAATGATTAAGTATGAACAAATTGCTATTAACGACATATTTTAAAATCAGGGATTCTAAATTTAACTCAACTTATCGTTATAAAAGAATGTGTAGATAAAAAAGTGTCGATACATGCTTTCATTTTTCTTAATAATTAAAGTTAAAACTGAACTTTTTAAAATAAAGTATTTATAGTGCCATTTTCGCCAACTAGTAAAACATTTTTATAAGTTTAAAATGGTTTTTTTTTAATATAACATCCAAGAAAGTTTTTTTGGAACTATGTTTATGAACTGAAATAATGTGTTAATTACGTAAAGTTTGAAAGCTAATAACCAGAAAAAGTCTAACTTATTTTTACAAAGAGAAAGATGCAAAGTTATCATATCTTTGCTTGCGATCTCCGAGATCTGTGGACACAGTGACATCATGAGGAGGGAAATCGTAGCTTCAGCTCTAAGAGCGAAGTGAATTAGCCCTTCTATTCTCTTTAGCACTGGGAAAGAGTAGGGTTTTGATTAGTGACAAATATGGTGGGTGCTAAAAAAGTTGTAATAAAAATCAAAAGATAAGTTAATTGACTATTGTTCAACGGAAGAAATAATTTGGAAGTTTATTCCGCCTAGAGCACCTAATTTTGGAGGCATCTGTGATGCAGATGTTAAATCCTTTAAATTTTATTTTAAAAGAAAAGTAGGAACTACCAATTTAATGTATGAGTTATTTTTATTGTTAGTAATCAAATTGAATCAATCTTGAACTCGCGACCACTCACTCCCTTATCAGCTGACCCTAATGTTCTAACTCCGGCACATTTTTTAATCGGTCGATCGATAACTGCAATAGTAGAGCTTGAAATAAATGTGCCTTCAAATCGATTAAGTAGGTGGAAATTATAAGGTTTGCTCAAGCGATTTGGAGGAATTGGAAGCGTGATTATTTAAATCACCTCCAACAGAGATACAAATGGAACTTTAAGAAAATTGTTCCAGGCAGCATGGCTATTTTAAAAGAAGACAACACACCTGTGTGCAATTGGCCTCTATGTCTGATAAATAAAGTTAACAGGTAAATATAATAATGTACGTGTAGCTATAATTCGCATTTCAACAGGGACATATAAACGTGCAATATCTAAATTATGTTTGCTCCCAATTGAATAATTTTGATTTTGTTAATAGTGTGAATTCTATAATAAAAAAAAAACAACAACTTGCAATTATTTGTTATATTGATACATATATTTGCATATTGTGAACACGCATTAAATAATAATAACAATGCTTTATTCTTAAA
Organism: Parasteatoda tepidariorum; assembly: GCF_982258835.1. Classification (NCBI taxonomy): domain Eukaryota; kingdom Metazoa; phylum Arthropoda; class Arachnida; order Araneae; family Theridiidae; genus Parasteatoda; species Parasteatoda tepidariorum. Next base: position 83,105,500 of record NC_141763.1, read on the forward strand.
ACTATCAGATTGATTAAAATTCTAATTATTTATTTATTTATTTTTTACTTGATCTGGGTGGCGCAGTTAATTTGTCGTCGGCCTTCCGAGCCTAAGTCTGCGGGTTCAATCCCCGGCCCAGACACCGGATTTTCGGGATGCAGAAAATCCTCAGCGGCCATGTCGTATGGTTATGCGGCATGTAAAAGATCCCTGGAGTGCCTTATTGGATCTTGGCATTTCCGGCAAAATTAAATTCTAGTGCACTTTAGCATCCAAATAGAGTCTCGGTGCTGCCATCTAGTGTGGCAGAAACTAGATGTCCAAATTAACATGGCCAACGGTATCTCACCCATTGTAGTGGTCCTGAAAGAGTGGATACCACTTCTGGAAAACGCACTAGGTCTGCTCATCGGGAAGACTGATTGCGCAGCTCATTGGAAATAAAAAAAATAATTTTCTTCTGATTTTTTTACTTAATCAATTGAATAACATAACTATTCAATGCGGGGGGAAATGTTAAATGTCATGTATCTAAAAGTGTTGTGTCGCCGTGTAAAGATAGCTCACCAATTTGGCGAGCTCTTCTTAATGTTTGTGATATAATTACTTTGCTCGTTGAGGATGTGCTATAGTGAGCGTCCTATAATAAAAAAATTTGGATATCAAATAAAATAATCGTTAAATGTACGGTCCACTCTTAACAGTGCTTGTCATAAACAGTGCGCATAACGATAAAGAATAACTTTAGTTTCTTTGTAAGGGTCTGCTTTTCACAATTTATGCGCCAATATTAATGGTTTAAACGTAATGATCTCTAAAATGCTAATTAATAAGGTTCAATTATTAATTATGTTACGAAACATACTTCCACTGAATAAACCTACGTTTTTTCAGCGGATTCAAAGTTTCGACCATGAAAGTGTGGAGAGTGAATTAGAAATCTGAAAAATATGGTACCAGTATCATTGGCAGAATGTGATTGAAAATTTGGTCCCTTATTGCTACTTTCATTTTCTACGCATTTCAGCAGTGCTTAGAAATTTTTCTTTGCAATTCGAAAAAAATTTACACACATTTATACGTTTAGTTTTTTAAAAAGCGATAACCCATGAAAACAATAATTTTAATAGTTTATTTTTGTATAATTTTATTTACTAAGGGTCGAAAAAATTTTGAATTCTGAGGCAAAGCAATTTTTAAACCATTTTAAACATACTTTCAAATAACAAAATTTGTGCAAAATTTCTAAAGATGCTGAGTTATGAATTTCTTAAAAATAATATATTTTTTAATACAATATTTTTTAAAAATTTATTACTGAGAAACTATTTAATCGATTTCGTCAATGGCTTAGTTTAAAAAGACATACAACGTGGTATACTTTCCTGAGGAGTTGTATGAAACTGTAGCTTAATTAATATTTGGCATGGATTAATTGCATATTTTAGGTTCTTCGATTGAGCCATTACTTAATTGATGAAAATTCAATCATTAGAATCTAATTTATTCAAGGTGTTATTTTTTCTTTCTCGCACTCTACACTCACGAAAAGTTATTAATTAAGACTAATAGTTTACAATTGAAACTTAAAAAAATTAATAATTACCTAAGCAGTCAACAAACTTGAGATGCAAAGTAATCTCATTTTGGAAAATTTGAGAGGTTAACAAAAAAATTAATTAGTTAATTTATATTTTGTAAAAAGAGGGTCAAGCCTCTCCTGTGTACCCAACATTTAAAAGGAGGCATGCTCACCAACCAATACGGTTAACAATAAGTAAAATACTTAAGCAATTATGCATTATCATCAGTGCTATAATTGTTGTATCTCTAGCTATATCAAGTGTTCTCATTATTATAATTTATTACTATTATTTATTACATTTAACCATGAGTTTCTATTCCAAAAAATAACCCTATTCGTACTTTTGCTGATGTACTAGTATACAATAGCAAAAATAAATAAATAAAATAGCAAGATATAATTTAAAGCCCTGACAGAAACACGTTTAGGTATCGCTTTTTGAAATGAGCTACTCTAAAGAACGCTATTTATTTTGTTGTTATTTCTGTTAAAGCATGCTTTACCAAAAACTTTGAAATAGCTGAATATTTCGAAAAACACTCTTTATTAAAGAGAAAATTTTATTTTCAAGTATAAAAAACATATAATTTAACTCACATTTTGCAGTGTATAGTTTAATATTTTAAAAAAATAAGAAAAAACCTTCATGTAAAATCTACGAAGCTGAAAATATTAAGTATCGGCACAAAACAAATTTCAAAATATAGAATGCTTTAAAACTTTTAATAATAATATAACTAGCTTTAGGGATAACAAAAAATAAATCGTTATTTAAATAAGCAGTTTTAAATGAGTAAAAATTCAATAACAAATCGTTTTTTATACTTTTCAAGCTTTCATTCCTGAAGCATAATAGTTAGCATTTTACTACTTACAGCCCCACTAATCTTGTCATTAAATAACCACGCACTTTGTCTTTCAATCAATATATATAAAATAATATCGATTGAAGGGAGGATAAAAGAAAATAAAAAAAATCATCGTAATTTTATTCAATGGCATATACCTTAAACTATTTCTAACTTAAGTACGATTTATGTGGTACGATCAAGTACGACTTATAAACTGTTAAGAGCTTAACTATTAAAAACAGACATCATACCTAGGTACAAAAATTTTGCTTGTCTAGAAATTAAATTTTATTTGTACTATCAGAAAAGAAAATTCACGAGCGAAACATTAGTAGAACATTACTACACAAAAAATGGATATCGCCTCTCGTTCAATTTGCTTTACTTGTTTACATAAAAAAGAAAAAAATGCTTGTATTTGAATATTTTAT